>NW_010190628.1:0-36630 GCF_000695765.1 Mesitornis unicolor | reverse complement strand
ATTGTACCAGTTTTTATAGTATGAAATCGTATGACCTTTCTTAGTAGTATGAAATCATATTAGCTTTCTTAAGAAATAGATACAAATTTTACCTTGTATCCTTAACTACCAAGATAATGCCAGCATCCCAACACCACTCAACACCTGTGTGAAACCCTCTCATTACCTGGCATCATAGGTAAGCAACTATAGCAAGACCAACTCCAGGGACACTTAGATCAAGAAAGAAGTAGATGGATGATGGCACTATAGAGTCACAGCTGTTTTCCAAAGTAGTAGTATATGTGTGTTAAGCAATGAGTAGTCAAATCGTGTATCTGAACACTTGAAAGGTGTAAGAATCGTGTAAAACCATGTTCAATGTGCCCTGATTTGAGTGGGACACCTCATGCACATGAATAAAGAACTGCTGTTGTAATTCTATACTCTCCATTCTAGCATTTCTCCTCTGTCAGCACAGACCAGTTGCAAAATTTTCAGGATATTCAGGTCCTGTGCTGTGCTGGTCCTCTTGCTCGCTGAAGGTCCTTACACAGCCATAGAAGCCACTCTGTTTTTAAATTATAATTCTGACCCGCAAGGGATTAGCAGTGGCTAAAAGCCACAGACAGCTTGTAACAGGCAGCATTTTCAGTGTTCTCAGCTGGGAATTGTGCCTTGAAGCACCCATTGCTGATGCACATACATGATCTTTTGGCTACTTAAAGGTATCCCCATCTGTCTGAGTGGCATGGTTCCCACTGTAAATTGATGGGCTCTTGCCCTGGAGCATTTTTCTTACACCGTGATGGTTGAAATGGATGAAGAGTAATATGGTGATCACCACCGATACAGAAAACTCTTCTTTATTACTGATAACACTCTTCCTAAAACTTAATCATAACATGATTATTCTGAAAAGAGAGTGCCCAAAAAGTCAATTTAATGTTTTTGTGAATTTCAAACATTGAGACTTTTGGACCTTTTCCTGATTTATTTTTCAGTGTCCATAGTCTTCTGTTATACAGGGCAATTGTTAACATTTCAAGCTAAAGTTGCTTTGATCTCAAAACACATATTCTTAGCAGGAGCTGAAGGTTGTCTGGATAAAGAATGAAGCTTGTGTCAGGTAAACAAGAAGATAGTGCTTCCTCAGAAACAAGCTACATATGGTCCTAGGAACAGATAATGCTGAAAATAGCAGACATATTAATTGGAGTATTTAAAAATGTAGAAAAAAGAATCACTGGAAAGGTTTTTGTTTAAAAAAAGAAAGCCACTGCCTCCTCGATGACAGATTTCAGATATGAATTTATGCCTATATGTAAAAGACATAATAAGCTGTTTGTGAAAACTTTCCACTGATTTGAGGAATAAATGTAGGTGGAATAAACAAACAAACAACAAAAACCACCCAGCCAAGGGGAAAGGAAACCAAGGGCTTGGGAAATAAAATTGAAAGATAAAGAGAGATAGTATGATTGATGAAGGTTTCTTGTAGAATGAAAAAGAATCAGTCAATAATGTCATCTTCTAGATGAATACCAGGTATTTGCCTGGTGACACACCAATAATGGCCAGTCGTTAGATCTGTAGTCTGCTCAGACAGATTGTATTTTACCCTTTTCTACTTATGGATGTGCAGAGTAAACACAGGTTGTGGATCGTGGGCAGAAGTCTATTCTGGCTCAGTCATCAGCACAGCAGTTCCTGTTTGTTAATATTTTTTGGGGGGAAGCACAGCACGGGAAGAAAAGCAGGCAGTCATGTACTGGACTTCCCAGTCCAGCTTGCAAAGGTTTGGACTACAGAAGTTACCTGACACTTCTGCCAGAGTATCAAATCCAGGAAGATAGATAACGAGTCTTTGTGATGAACTCCATTCTGAAAGAAAAAACATACCTAGGGATATACTAACTTTGCATAATATGGATCTTACATGAAGTCCAACATGGATGTGTTTCATAAAGGTTATTAGAAGTCTGCAAAATCAGAAGAATACCCATATTCTTCAGTGCTGAATATTGTACAATAGCATAGAATTCCTGTTGGAGTTTCTGAGTTCTGTGTTGTGATGTTGTTGCTGTTTATAAATTACCACAGGAGCCACCAGCTGTCATCATATAAATTTTATTGGCACTCTGTAAATATTAAATCAGCATGCTAAAATCAAACCATGTGCAGTAACAGCTGATGCTCTGTTATGGAGAGCACATGCACGAGAGAGGTGTGCACTGTGAGTCCCGTGATTCTTACTGCTTACAAGCCCTTTGCTTCCTGAGACTGTTTTCCAGGATTTCTTTTCAGCCCAATTGTGTCCCTTGACCGATATGCAGAAGAGCAGCAAGAAATTTCTGCCAGTGCGCAGAAATCTCTTGGGTTGAGAAAACAGCCTTCTCGACACTATTCATCTTCTGCAGTGCTTTTAAAACCTGCAGGTTGTTACTGCCACTTCTCTTCTGCAGCACTGCCCGCTTCTTTGTAAACCTTGCTGATGTACATAGGAGCCACTTGTAAACTCCAGAATAGGAGCAAAATTCTTGGTGTCATGAATACAGAGGTCTGTGTTAATGTCATGCTGTGCTGAAACAAAACCTGTCCTGACCCAGAAGGGTTGTCAGTCACAATGTCATATACTGAGGATGAGGCAATAGATGTTAAAAGAAAATGTCTCTCAGGCTCTGTTTTCTGTCTGACCTAATCACTAAAAAAATCAAATGCAAGACATGTCTTCTGATCTGTCTGCCTCAGTGGTTGGCATGGTGAAATCTATTGATCCCCCAGCCCAGGTAGGTTTCATGGGAGCTAAGCTAGACCAGGGAGTAGTCAAGTGCAGCGAGTTAGTTTTCATCCAAAGCATTTCAGTGGTGTGAGAAGCTCTGCTCAGGTAACATCCAGCTGCACATGTTCCAGCATTAGCTCATCTAATGCCTCTCTCCATCCAGGACTTGCAGTCCAGGTTCAAGGAGGGCAACAATATCCTTGAATGCTTCCCTATCGCAGTGCAAAGTGAGTTTGCAGTAGCTTCAGTGGAGGGTGAAGCTGAGGTACCACGTTCTTCAGAAAGACAGCTGAGGTACATGCCTGCTCTGTTTGAATGCAGGCTGCGTCCACCAGCTGAACATCAGACTAAATGGCTGGTAAGAGCGATATCCTAAAGCAGCAAGGCTGGCTCTGACTTTTCTTCTTATTATTATTCATTTTAGCTTTTGGTCCATTTTTTGTTTTGAAAGTTGAAGTGCGTCTTGCTGGTGCAATGATTTTAGTCTTGGTGTGGAATATTGAT
Source organism: Mesitornis unicolor (assembly GCF_000695765.1). Taxonomy (NCBI): domain Eukaryota; kingdom Metazoa; phylum Chordata; class Aves; order Mesitornithiformes; family Mesitornithidae; genus Mesitornis; species Mesitornis unicolor. The sequence goes on along the minus strand of NW_010190628.1, from coordinate 33,365 downwards.
ATTTTTAACAATATTCTTGCCTTGAGCCTACTACAGAGTCTTCTCATCCCCATTCTTTCTCATCTGAGCAAAGGGAGTGTGCAGAGCTGTCAGGGAGAGATTTCAAGGGAGCTGAAGTTGGTGGCTGCATACCAGATATTCAAGGAGTTAGGTTTAGCAAAACAGCAAATACGAAATATTTGTCATTCACTATCAATGTTTCCTGTTTCAAGTGGCAAACTGCCTGGTGGAGGACCTGAGGTAGCTTCAGCCCCACACCTCTTCACGTGCTCCATCCTGCAGAGTACACACTCCCAGGCATGATGTGATTATGCAGCTGTACAGACTGGCAGGGGGCTTCTCCCTGAGTAGGGGATTTCGTGGTCTTGCTATTGCAGCAAGGAGATAGTACATTCAGGAGAAAGTACTGCAAGAGATTTCACCACCTGTCAGGAAAACGTGCTAAGGCTTGTTAGCTGACAGCTATGAGGTTAGCTGTGAATATTTCATAAATGGCGAACAAAGTACCAAGCATAGTTTGAAGTATTGAGTACAACTTCAGAGACTTTTCCTTGGAATATATGGTTGTGCAGAATTTGATAAGAGTTTTATGTAACTCTAGCATTTGATGTAATTACAGCCATTAAAGTCAGTTGCATAAAATCCTTATTTGAGATAATAGCCTTTACAGAATATTTTTTTTTCCTTAAGCAATTAGAATAAATAGCATTCCTTTTCAATTATTTTCAAGACAAAGCACACCCACTTGGAACTGAGCTGAATTTTCAGAGAGCTCTGCAACTATGGCTTAGTCTTGTTTCTGTACGACTTGCACAGGAAGTGCTCTGAAATAGAAGAGATCACATTAACAGTACTTCCATTGTAAGCATAGTTACATTGGAAAAGCTTTCATTACAGAAAGCATGCAACCTCTGCGTAGTCACTACTAAATTAAAGTTGTGCAGCTTTGCTGCTGTAGTGGCATTACTGGAAGCATCCAGATATAGATCACACCCTGCACCTTTCTCACCCACATCATTGTACTCACAGAAGCCATCATAGTTTTGCTGAGAGAGCAAAATCTTGTCAGCCCTTGGGCTCAACTTATTCTTAATATGGAATTTTTGGAGACTGAGAAATCTGATCCAACTAACACACTCTTGATTTTGCAGAATACTGTGCTAATTACATGCAACCAGTCATTGCTGGGTTAATTATTCATCCAAAAAACCTACAGCACTAATCTAATTAGCAATTACTACAGCTGTCATTACCTCTTTTCACCTACACAAATTCACACTAGGAATCTGGTCCTGCAGACTCCTTACATGAATAGCAGCCTTTGACTGCAATAATGCTTCAGCACACAGACGGAGCTTTATAAATTAGGCTGAATTCTTTACAGTCCACAATATAGCTTCAGTTCTGCCATCCTAATGTGCAAAAGTCACAGTTTAGCAGTCAATCATATCAAAATCACAAGACTGGAAGATTTTTCTTTTTAATTGACTTGTGATCTTGCTGGAAGTGTATGTGGGTCCTACCTTCAAGTGGTTCTCTGCAAGTATCAAACCTGGAACACACTTGCATTTAATAAAAAAAGAAAATGCAGACAAATATTCCTATATGTTTACATAGCTTTAAAACATCAGTGGTTAGAAGTGTCAGAAGATTTAGCTTTTTCAGATCAGAAAATAAAGTTATAAATAAAGATTAAAAAGTTGGGAAAAGTTGATGCTTTGTGTGATTTTCTTCCTTAGACTTGATTGAAAATGAACACTAATAATCACACACAATAACTCACAAAGGTTTAATAAGGTACTGAGGTTTGAACCTTATGATAAGGCAGGGAGTTGTTTCTCAGCTTTTCCACTTGCATTCAGCATGCTTTAACAAAGCACCTGTCATTAGGGCTGGCTGTGCAATTGGGCATGCACCGTGAGGAGGAGCCTCTACTGAAAAAAACATAAGTCAAAAAGAATTAATATGTTCTTTGGAATGATATGGTTGTGATAATGGATAAGTACAGAAAACCCTCCAAAGCTAATGGAAAATGCCTTAGGGGACTTAAAACTTAGAAAACAAGGTCATAAACTATGTACACTTGACAGGTAGAGTAAATAATTAAATCGAATAATCAAGTAGCTTAAGACAGTTTGGAGAACTGCCTTGTTTAAGGTACAGGATGTATAGGAACAAGAACAATGATATATACCAAGCTAAGTCTGCAGGTGGTTGTGAAGTCAGCGCTACCTCTATGCATGCTCCAAGAGAAGGGTCACCAAGAGGACTGCTGATAAAGTAGAAGACCAGCAACCATGAAAATACCTCAAGATGACCATGAGAGGACACCTGTGGACCAGTGAAGAAAGGAGCCAAAATAGGCTGGACTTACGATAACTAGTTCTACGAAAAGACATGTTTATTCGTGGTAGTTAGGATGCATATGTATTATTATAGGGAATAAAAAGAACTTCTAACAACTAGTGGGAATCTCAGGTGATTCTGAGAGGACCCCGGCACTGTATTAAAGGATACCGACTTAAACATCTTACGAGTCTGTAAGTTTTGTTTTCAGATCACCTCTCTGGAAATCAGTTGCTAGCTGGTGCTACTTTGCCTGTTAGAAAAGCTTTTCTTTCTTTGATCACAACCTGAGCCCGTTCGTGCTTAATGCAGCCCAACATGTAAAGGTGAATTTCTGAGTCAGGGTGCTAGTTCATTTCACTAGCCACACCCTGGTGCTGTGTTGGCTAGCACTAGGCTCAGATCTTTCCTAGCACAGAGTTTTCTCGGCTGTTCCTATAAAGCTGTATAGGTTTTGCCGTGCTAATAAAATCCTTCTGCAGATTTTCTATCTCCCAAGTGCCTTTTTTGCTCACTGAAGTGAGTGAGCAAAGAAGTGAGCTCACCTCAACACCAAGTTTAGGTGTTGAGAACATTACTTAAACTTTAGCTTAGAGTCACTGACAATGTTAAAATTAATCAGACTGAAAAAAGTGCATTATCTTTCCACAATGAATTTTAATAATAATACTAACAAAGCATTCATTTATTATGTTTTCTGTGGGAGTATAGAATTTTTTATGCTGGTTTTCTTTTCGTCCTTCTACTGTGTAACACATTCAGCAAAAAAACCCATGCAGATCAAATGCAGGAATGAAGAAGGAGAGTAAGTGGTTTCTATGGCAAAATATCCATTGCAACCACTAAGTGTCTAAATTGTGAGGTATATTAGTTTTCACTGCGAACTGAAGTCCAGCTGGGAGCAATCAGAATGACCTGAACTAATTGCAGCTTTCTATCTGCCCTATGTCCATTTACATTTTACACTCTCCAGCCACTGTCCTGATGTAAAAGTAGACCTGTTTTTGCAAATAAGAGAGTAAAGCCTTATTTGTGTGGTCAGTAGAGCTATATTGGCAGTCCTTGCAAAGGCAACATAAACCCAGTCAATACATTAGTTTTTTGCACAGATAAATCATGCTAGTTCTTCAGCTATTATTTAATGGCATTATAGAAACAGTGATAGGAAAGTTGGAAAATTTTTAAATGTTTCCCTTGTTAAAGTACACACATAAGCACAGTAACCTTATCTCTGTTCCTTTAACAGTTTCAGGGAAACTGTTATTGTACTGTATACTGTATTGTTACTGCAAGGTACAGTTCTTGTTGAAGCGGAGAAGCAATTCAAGTACAAAGTCTATGTCTTTAATCTATCTGTGTATCAGCATGATGAAAGCTTTAGTTTTTTGGGGTTTTTCTTTGGTGCATTCTTATGATCAAGGAGCTAAGAGGTACTTTACAGAAGTTAATTGTGCTGATGTACATTTGCATGCAAGTCTGACAGTAGAGATCCAATCTTCGGAGTCTCACATCTACACTCTTCTACAATCATGACTTCTTTCACTACTGGGACAGCACTGGTGCAGTTGAGATCCAGGCGTTTCATGGAGAACTTGCTGGGCAAGCAGTGAGAACAAAAGGTGTAAAGATGATCTCCTGGACCAGCAACATGAAAGGGGCTACATTTTCCAAAACAGAGATTATTCTGTACCATCACCTTCTCACAGCTCTCATGAGTAACACCCTGAAACAGAAAGCGGTTTGAAATTTCTGGTACAGGACTGGCCCATGGACTTTGCTAGAAAGCATGAAAGCAACCGCCCACCCCCTCCCTCCCCCCACAGTACTGCATTTTTTCTTCTAGGAACATTTACTTTAAACATGTTCATTTTTCATGTTAAGAAAGCAGTAAAATATAAGAGCTTTTAAAAGCAAACTGTAGTGCTCCTATGGGCAATTCTTGATTAAACAGCAAAGCAAATTCTTCTGTCAGAGCCTTTGTGTGCTGATGGGGGAAAATCTAGTGAGTGGGTTTGTCATATTTAACTTTTAATTGCTCTTTGAGTTCTAAATTTCTGACCTGGTCAAGCAGTCTTACCCACTTAGCAGGACTTTAAACACTTTTTTGGCCCAATGCTCTTGTGTATAAACCACAAGCTAGACTCAACTGTAATCTCCCTGTGGAAGAGACATAATGTTTTTAGCAGGTTTTTTTCAGTCAGAATCTTAAAAGTGCAATGGGAGTTCTGTAATCTCTTCGTTTGCAAAAACAATTCCTTGTATCAGGAGAGCCTGCACCAACTCTCAAGCTGTAAAATACTGGGCTGAAGTTAGTACTTTTATATTGGCGTAACTGTAGCCATTCTGAAGAAAGCTTGCTATGCTACATGACACAAAAATGTAAAATGGTACATGTTTCTAGGCCACACCTGTATTTACACATATCTCCCAATAAAATAAATTTAGTGAGGAATGTGAAAAAACATGATCCTTGACGGACTGTGATTATAAAAACACTTAGAATAAATGTTGCCTCATGAGGAATACAGCAATTTTATCTATATTATTTGCTTGTCTTGATGTTACGATATGACAGAATGACTTCTTCTGTGCATGGGACAATTTACCAGTTCTTAGCACAGAACTAGATGTATGCATCAGTTTTCCAGTTAATAAAGCAGAAAAGAATCCTTGCTTAGCTGTAAGAAAACAGCCAGCTTGTCCTGCAAATCCGTGCCCCAGGACTCTCTTTATATAAGCATATGTATATACATATATATAAAGTTAGTTTGTGTATAGAAACTGTTTTGATATATATTCATTGAATAGATAATTACTTACCACTGCCCTGCTTGCTCAGGCTAGGTCTGTACATCTTTGTATAAAAGAATAAATAACTCTCTGAAAATAGAATGTGTAGCTTTCCAGTGCTGCAATTTAGCAGTTTGCCTCATCAGACTAAAGCTTTTTCAGCCTTTTTCAGTGTTGTTTTTCAGCCACTTACCATGTGAATGTTCTGAAGAGGCCCTGTGACTTAGCAAATGAAGTAACCTGTGTGTCTTCAGTTGCTGATTACAAAAGGCAGGGAAAAAGACACGTTTATTGATCTTGGACACCTGTTCTTACCTGGGAAAAAGGCAGAGTTCTGCAGTTTTCTTGGTGCATTTCGTTGGTCTTGATTGGCAAAATTACCTCTTCAGATGCTGAATTTTTCTTTAACATGAAGTTGTCCCAAAATTTCTTGGCATCTTTTCTATAGGTAGGTTCAGCCTCCCTCTTGCTGGAGTAGTGAGGTGGAGAGAAGTGTTCCACAGGAGAGGTCTCTCTGGGTGCTGCCCAGTTTCTCAGGTCTTGGTCAGCATGGAGTTCTGCATTGGGAAGGATGAACCTGGACTTTTTTTTTTCCTCTTGCTTCTCACTTTCAGATGCTGTCTGTGGAATTGCTACAAAAAAGCTTGGTTTCCCCAGGGTTTCTTCAACACCTAATGGGTTTTCTCCAACCAGCTCACGAAAGTTCTGACTTCCAAGCAGATTTTTGCCCAAATAGAAAAGGTGCTGAAATGTCCTTCTGCTTTTCCTTTGTGGTGAGTCTCGCTGTGGCTCAGTGGCTCCAACACATGAGAGCGCTAACAGCTGAAGGAGAAGCAGGGACATGATCCTCTAAATTGCAGCCCTGTAAACCTGCTGCTATTGCAGTGAATGTAGGGTGCTAGCTTTATACGAGAGCCTGGTGTCAGCTTATGTCTGCTGTCTGTGTGCCGAGGAGGGGAGGGCTCAGGGGTGACCTCAGTGTGGCTACTTGCATTCATTTACTGTAGATTACAATTATGATAGGGGAGTTCATGCTAATTAAACCCTGCTTTCAATCTGAATTATGTGTATTAGAAGTTCCTATCTAAAATCTAGTAACCCAGGATGGCACAGGGGACTGAAGCAGTCAACGGGAGGAAATGTTTGGATAAGCTCTCTACTTTAGGCCTAGGAATTAAAGAAACATTTGAGGTTGTGTATTAGCATGTTCAATGTGGTCTTCATTGTTTATTTTGGTTTTCCATTCCACAAAGCCAGAGACTGTCAAAACAGGGAGTGTTATTTCATCACAACAGGAAAAGGCAGGCTGATTAAAGTTAAACATGAAGCTGGAACTGCAGACATCCAATCAGCCCATGTTTTCAGAAGTTAAGTCTAATTTTGGTCTTCTAGATTTGGAATATGACCCAAGGTCAGCAGCAGCACCACTGCAAACTGGCAGACTGGTGCTCACACACCCAGAGGAATCTGGCAGAGAGGACTAGCCCTTGCTTCACCTCCTTCATAGCAGGTTTTCCAACATATCACTAACCCAGAATAAAAGGTCCGAGGGTGAAGAAACAACACCCCAGATTCTCAAAGACTAACACTGATACATCCTGTTCAGGCAGCAAAGCCACTACAGGAATCCTGTAAAGATGGTAAACAAAATTAAGATCTAAGCAAAATCATGTTAGAACTTACATATTTTATGGTTCTAGACATCAATATCTCAACAGAAATATCTAAAGACTACCAAAACCTACTCTGGAGGTGTCTTTTGCAAAATTATCATGCTATGCAACATGTAAGAAAAAAAAAAGTGATAGAACATCATACAGAGGAAGGTTTTGGAAGACATTGCAAACATTGATCCTAATTTGAAAATACTAAAAGGAAATTCTGCTTCAGATAATTTGTCATTTCTCTACATACTCCTGTTTCTACCAGAAAGAGTCTGTTAATAGACTCTTAAGTTTGCAGCTATTCTTGTCAATTATTCTTGAAAACTTATGTAATCTGTACTAGATGTATGGAATTATTTGACTTTCATTTTTGGGGATTTAGTTTATTGCCTGATAATTGAAGTAAGCTAATTGCCTAGCAACATTCTCATGAGGTACTGACTTACAACTTTAGCACAAAGTTAGTGGAGCTCTAGAGCTTTTCCATACTGCATAATTCACTTGAGCTAAAATTTGTTCTAGTCTTGAGGTCCATCCTGAGACAGAAGTGCATGGAGCTCCATCAAGAACGGGGTTCACAAACCGATGTTAGACTGTATTTGTGCCTTGACCTCCATAGTATGGTCTCATTAAGGGAAGGACAGCTGCAAGCGCAAGCTTTATTGCTCTGTGATTTCAGGCAAAAGCATCTTAATTCTGCCACTGGCTTGGTGCCTTCCTGAAGACTCAAGTGCTTCCTGGGAAGGCAAATTCTCCCACAATTACCAGGAGTGAAATCATATAAAATACTGGCATCTGCAACGAGATCGGCTGTGAGGTGTGTATGCAAAAAGTCCTTGCATCATATTTACACAAGCATGTGTAGCAATAAGGTGGAGCAACAGTGAGTCAAGACAATTAATCTGATTGTAGATAATTAAGTAGCCTAGACATGCAATGTGAATCCTCACATTCTATCTTTATTGGCCAAGTTGAACTGAAGCAGTTGACCTTTGTAACTAAAATCTCTTGTACCTGTTGTATCTTGGTACTAGTAATTCAAAATTATTCAGCAAAGATAAAGACATCATATTTTGAGTTTTATTTCCTTTTTTCTTCTTTAGTTGCTCAGAGAGTTACAAGACTCCACGGATACTCAGACTGATGTAGTACATTGCATTATATTGTCACAGAAGGCTCTGACACATTTGGCAATGTCTTTCAAACACAAGAATTGACTGTTTGAAGCAACATATATTTTTGCAGTTCTGTGCTTCAGAATTTAAAAATATAAAGCTAACTAAAACATGCGATGGCGAGGGAAGACAAGCAGTCGAATCAATATGATTGGTAAAGCAAGCTTCAATTTTATTTGGTTTGCATCAGACTTTTATACTGTTAGGGTAGGCGGGTATACTTATCACTTTATTATTGGTTAGTAACTTATACTTGTAAGCGTTCTATTGCTAGATAAAGCTCTCCATCTCTCTTGCTAACTTCTTCTGCAGAGTGTGTAGATGCTCAAGGACACGTCTCTGGGTTATACTTTCTTATCACTATGACTTGCTACTTCATCTGTGCACAGTTTAAAGCTTGTTTATCTAACACTGTGACTGCTTGCACAAGTTTCCCATTGAACTATGCCCTTGTTCGTGCAGCCATTCTGCTACAAAAACAAATAAAAGATCATTCCAGCTGGATTACAGGAACACAACAGAGGTGTTCTTTCTGTTTGCTTTTGTCTCTTTCAACTATTTTTCACTTCCTTTTCCAGGAAGTGCCTTTTCTCTAAGTCTAGACCAGTGATATACCAGCTCTTTCTGTTTAAAAGCTTCAGCTATGGTCTTGATCTTGTATTGTCTGCACTTTATCCATATAAGCAAAATTGCATTAAATTACTCACATGTATGTTTGCAGAATTGAAAACTAAGTGCCTGAAAGGCCCAGCTTACCTCCCTTCAAAGCCTTCTTTAAAAATCGCACCACTTTCCAGGTAAAAGAAAAAGGTTTTTAACTCTCAGTTAAATTTTACACCAATCTGCCTTGAAAGAAGAAAAATGTGTATACGTGTGCAGGTGTATTCTGCCCTTGTTATCTGATGTGGCTTAGGCATGGTTTGGTGCCTAGATAGCATCTTAGTTTCTGCTAGAGGGGTGCTGTTCTTTGTAGCAGGAATATGAGCAAAATAATTTTAGTACTGTAGTTTACATAGGGTTCTTGCTGCAGCTCTTCACAAAGAATAATCATGTTGCTAGCAATGCACAGATAAAAATGAACAAATGGTAGTACTGGAATTATTTGGCTGCCCAAACACTTCTGTCTAAACTACACTGGTCTGGTTTATTGGTGCAGTGTAAATATTAACAAGGAATGTATAAAAACCTTAGTACTGGCATATATATACAGAAGTTAAGCTGCTAGTGTTACATTTGCAGTGCAATGGCAAAAACCTCTTCAAGATCAGGATCCATTCATGGTATGTACCGTTCTATCCTGCAATGTACAGCAGGACAAAAAGTCTGCCTTAGAGGCTTCAGATGTAGAAACACAAAATACTACTTACAGAAGTGTAGGAAAGAAGGCTGAAACAAAGCAGGGTCAGCAAGTCACTCCGAGAGCCATTCCGCAACCCAAAGGCGGAAAGCAGAGCTCTTGTCTCCTCTAGGTCAAACCAGTTCTAGCTCCTGGGTTTTCTTGGGTGGTTTTACCTAAGATCTGCTGAGAGCCAAAAGCAACATGGCAGCTCTGCCAGGCCAGTCTCATACTATTCCTTCATGCCTACGATAGTAAACATTGCCTGCTTTGCAAGAGACAAAGTTGATAAGAAATGGGACCTGATACATCTGGGCAAGCTGGTTGTATATTTGCATATTGTCTAAATCTGTTTTGGAGTCAGCTGCCTGAATAACCATGCACAGGTTGCAGATCCATCCTCAACCTCTCAACTCAGCCAGGAGCCTGCCTGCATTGCAGGAAGGCATCCCATCTCAGACAGCGAGTTTGGAGAATGACTCTGAAGATAAAAATAGTAAGTAGGTCTCTTTGTGGTGACATCAACTGCATAGACTAACAACTGACAGCAGAGATTGGACTGGGCACATAATTATTATGTTCCAAGTACAGCTAATCTCAGATTTCTACAAAAAGCAATGCAGTGTCTTTTATAAAATCTTGTTTTCCTGCCTAATTACCCTTTCATATAAGCATAGCACATGTTTGCACTGTATTTGCGTTGTTAAATCTTGTGGCTAAATGCAGCGTTGTCTTTCAAGCAGGCTTTGATTTATCTTCATAGTAGCAATTTATTCAGGACATTCTGTTTTCACTGGAAATAGTGACTATGAATGTTTGCCCATCATTTTAAAACTCTCAGGTCCATAGATGACAAGCGCTATGCAAATGCAAAGTGGTATTATTAATTTGTTTCAGAACTGGAGTTTATTCAGTCATTATGAACATAAACTGAGTAATTAGTTACACTGCCAGTTGATGCCTAAAAATAATTCTTAGGGGCTGCTTGAATTACTTGCCTTCTGTTGAGCTAAATAGTCTCATCATAGAATGATTGATGATTAAATCATTAAAATCGCTTTTATATATTACAGCCCATTTCAATATCCTACAATTTTCAAAACATATCCTACGTAGACAAACTTGTATCTTGATATGTCTTTCACAGAACCCATATGAAGACCTCAGAACTAGTGAATTAGCACTATGCAGTTTATTCTCCAATTATTGTATTTACCAAAGAAAGCCATCTGTGGTCTTTGTTTTACTGGGTTTCAGGGAAACAGATCACATACTGGCCTCATGGGAATGTTATAATTATGAAACCAAAAGGCTTTTTACAAAGTATGATATGAAAGAACAGACAATAAATCTGTTTAGTTTTGTACCTTCAAGCTTAGATACTGTGCATCATGAATTCTCCCTTTAGTATTTACTTTCAAGTCTGCTATTGCATTCTCTCTTTCTTCACTCATTTATTCCTCCCTGTTCACATTTCTCTGTTTCTTTTCTCTGTGCTGTAGCAACAGAACTGGGAACAGTCTCAAGCTTCAAACTGCTGCCAAAAGGTAGGTGCTCACACTTGAAAATGTTTGCATGTCTGTCCAGCAGGATTAGGGTAAGTGTCCTTTCATGTGTATTGGCCCATGTTCTTGTAGGTACACATGACACAATGGATGATTCTCTATTATAATTCTCAGGCTGGTAGATCTTGGACCTGTGTCCACCTCCTGAAGCATCTTCTGGATGGTACTGGCACATATGTGCTGCCCAATTGAGAGTGTACCCAATTCCAAACCCATCCAGAGGAATGATGGGTATATGCTTGACTGCTTCAGGTTGTTAAGCTGTGGGACAGTGAACCAGAGGACAGAGAGTCTGGGCAAAGAGACATTTCAAGCTTCAGGAAAAGACATCTTTCTCAGATTGCCAAGAATAATTTGAGAGAGCAGTGGTGATTCACTGAAGAGTTTGACACCACCAAGAAAATGTATGTAACGTAATCCAAGTAAGAAGGTGCAGATAAGGTTTCTTTTGTTAAAGTAAAAAGATACTTAGACTTATCTGAAAATTTCATCTGTATGAATAAAATTATATTCTTTTGCTTACTGTGCTTATATCCAGTACTTCAGATACCAGATTCTTATTCATTAGGGTGACCACATTATGTCTACACTATAAAAATAAACAAACGAGTGTTCTCGTCTTCTAACGTTATACTGCTTGTGTACTGATGTAGAGGATACTAGGTATGCAGTGGAATTAGAGAAGCAGAGTTCTCCATATTACAAACAGCACAGCTTTTTAAAGGGTAATAAGAGAGGAAAACTGACATCTGCATCTCTTCCATGAAGATGACTGAGGTTGCTGAGGGACAATGACTTTTTTTTTCACATTCTTGTTTAAATCAAGGATCATATTAAAATTCAACTTTATGGACTGACAGTCTCTCTTATATATGTGCTAGCATTTTTTCTTTTAAAAATGTTTCGCTGATGATACAAATGTCCTTAAAGTATTAATTCAGTAACAGACTCATAAAGACGAAACAGAATGCAGAAACTGCATAAACAGTATGTATATTATGCATTTCTACAATGCTCAGAACTATTGTTTTTATCTCTAGTAAAAAAGCTTTTGTGAGATTATGAAACTGAAGAAATACATATTCACCAAAGCATGTTTCAGTTTTGTATTAACACACATTACAAAGTTAAACATCACAATATATTTAATGTTGTGAATACAAGAATTACAATAGCACCAGTCATGTGAGGTAAATAATGTAGAATCACAGTATTTACTGAATGATATATGTAATTCTCTCAAAGCTATTTTCCTAATTTTAGAATGAGTGAATAAAGTCTTGAAAGCATTCAGTAAGTTTCAGTGTGTACAAAAGAGATCTGGAAAATCTTCTGATATTTTTCAGATTAAAAACTTGATTAAAGATTGCAGATTAAAAACACAGATGTTTTAGAATATTTTGGTTTGGAAGAAGTGCTGTTCTGGCCACTTGCCTTTCCATTTTTTTCATAACCATTGTCTTTGAGTCAACTACTCTGTCAAATTTGTTTGAAATTAGTCAACAGATTTAAAAGATACTTGACAGGGAGAAAAGGTGGTTAAAAGCAGCAGGCACACAAAGAGCTCACATTGCCCATCCCTCTACAGAAATCTAGGCTAGCCACCAGGTTCTTTTCACTGGGCATCTTGGTTCTGTTGCACTTAAAAATAATATGAATAGTTCTGGTGAACAAAATCCTTCAGTTACCCAGAGGGTATGGCATCCACAGGTTAACACCAGAATTTACATGCTTCTTGTTCTTCTTTTCAGCCTCTTGAAATCCCCCTGCTGATGCTGATCCTCTGAATACTGATAATCCCCTGAGTTTACTCAGAGTCAGAGTTACTTCAAAAAGTATTGAAGACTGAAAAAACTCCCAGTAAATTCTCAGGATTTTAGGCCCTTTCTTTACTAAACCTCTTAGAGACAACAACTTCCTACAGCAACAGAAAAACTAATTTTATTTGTGCTTTCTGTTATTTGACTATGTTGTATTCTCTAAACATCAGTATTCTAATAAAAGCTGCAAAAACCTGTGAAAAAATACTTCATATTTAAGGACAGAAAAATTAAAATTTATGAATAAATGTTTGAATAACTTGTTGTGTTGAAAAACAATTCAGCAGCTTTTCAGGGCGGAAATATCCTGGCACCGCAATAAGAATTTTAGTTTTATTAGTGTGTTGTATTAGATCTAATGAAACTAGTAAACACACACAGTTTGCACAGCTAACAGTCTGTTGTGTATTTAAATTTTCATACTCTTCAGTGACTTTAAAGTAGTTCAAATGAAACATAGAGAAGGGAAATTCTCCCCTCTTCTCACAAAAGCAGACCTCTGAAATCACTGTTGTCTCAGACTAGGCATGAATCATTTATTAGTTACTGATCAAGAAACAAGAACTTTGGTAAAAATTCCCTCTCTGTTTATGTCATTCATGGATTAAATAATGACAAGTATTTTAATAATCTTTACAGGCTTTATCAAGGTAGCACCAATAAATTCAAGAGCTTTTATAAAAAGAAGGCCCTAAAGAAATAAAAGTTTATGTCTAATCAAGTTCTCTTAGTCAATTTTCCCTGGAATTCCAGAACACAACAGCAAGAGATCCCAAGAATGCTTTTTTAGATCCCTTTTTTTTTTTTCAGTGAAAACTATCAGAAATAAAAGGCGGTTCAGATGGGTACTCTGGGATACTTGGTTTGGGGAATTCTTCAAACAATTAGCCTATCTATGTTGATCTATACAACTCCTTAAGCAAAAGTGTTAGTGTCTTGCAAAAGTGTCTAGAAGTTTGACATAAAGATTACCATGACAAAAAAAAAAATAAATCCTAGAAATAATTTTGTGTCTATTGATAACAACAATGTTTGAGGAGGTTCTGCCCACAGTATTTTCCCTCAAATTTTGCAATGCATTCATGCTTATCTGCAGCAGTCCTTTCAGAAAGGTTTGCTCCTATGTACAAAGGCTGTCCAGTTACTCACATACATATTAATTTAACATGTCACAGGCAAGGAGGAGGGATAAATAATCCCTGAAATCCTTGAAAATTGTCCCTCGGCCCAGAAAGGAGAAGTGATTCTGCTGCATCTGTCACTTGCAGGACTGAGCAATTGCTGTCAGGAGCTCCAGGAGGAGGTTTTGCACCTCTGGTGCAAAGAGTGTGCAGATGCAATTGACACAGAGGCTGGGTTAGCAATGTGAATCAATATGCAGCTCTGTGTGATTAGTCCCATTAGGTTCTGAAACTGGACTTGGGAGGTAGAAAAAGAAATACAAGGCTTTGCTTCTGTTGATACTCTTGTCACTAAATCCTGCCATTGGTATTTTCATAAGACATTTTGCAAGGGTATTGACCAAAGAAACCTCGGTATCCTGACATAATAACCCTCCCTCATCACCCAAGAGGATCTGTTTTCAGCCAGCAAAATCTGCCCTCATTTTCACCCCAAGCAGTCTTCCTTTTTTTTTCTTTTTTTTTTCCTTTTTTTTTTGTGACTGCAAGGTAAAACTGCAGGTTTCATTGCAAAATAATTCAAGCAACAGTCAATTCAAATGCCCTCCTTAAAAGCAAAACAAAACAACTTACATGCTACTCTCTTTTCTGTGGAAAAAAAAAAAAGTATTTTTACAGAGAAATGTGATTAAAGCCTTCAGGCTTACCTCTTTGGTGTAAAAATACATATGAGTAACTGACAGATCAAAGTCTTCGGGGAGAGTTCAATACCTTAACCTGGACTTAATCTTTGCGACTGACCTCTATTCCTTAGTTAGAGTCCAATGCATCTGGACCTCTGGCAGCATATAAAATAATCCTTGCTGGTAATTAGGACAGTTTTCTAACTGCACACCCTCACATGTCTGCAGATAAATAAAACTGAAACAACGTAAATGTCCACATGCTTTCACAGGGATCCTCCATTCTTTACAGCTTTCTTGAACACACATAGCTGTTACGTTTGACCTTGCTGCAGTCAGTTGCTTGCCATTTTCCTCGCTTCTGCACCAACACACAGCTTCTTCCTCTCTTTGGAAAGTGGTAGGAGCCTCTTCTCCAGTTTGTGTAGGTTACAGGTTCTCCTCCATTCCACTCCCAGTGTCCGGGATTGACTTGGTCGTTCAAGCCTATGTGAAATCGGTAAGACCAAATCAGTGATGTTTATTTTCTCTGAGGCCTGATGCCAACAGAAGCATGTTGTTCTATCCCCTTGTTAAAAAATGCATACAAAATTGTGGTGAGGGGAAAAAACCCATCTGAAACAATACAAGTAAAATACAACTTAATATTTCATAAGGCCATCTGAATCGAAATTAGTGCCATCTGAATAAGGGAAAATATACTTTTCTGCATTATTGCCTATCTAAAATGTTTTATGTCTTTACAGCTGTTGTATGTCTATCACCTTCCACGTTTCTCTTTCGGTACTTAGTGTGCCAAGCAGAATGTTTTCATCAACTCTGGGAAGCCTCAGATGCCTTCAGATTAATTCTGAAAATAAAATCCTGCAGATCTTTGTAAATCTTGTTTACACTTTTGAAATTAACAGTTGTAAAATTAGATTGTGTTAATTAATACAACCTAAACCATATTTTTTCACTTGGCCTCTGAGTTACTAAGACCAATGTGGGTGGCATATTTTCAGACATGATCTGTCTTCTTAGCTAGAAGAGATGAATATCAGAAAATTGATACAACGGTCTTGTAGTATTATTCTCATCAGACGAGCTTATTTTTCTCAACAGAATTATGACACCATTAAACATGATCCCAAACTAACTGTAATTTTTAAAGTTAAGTTAGTATAGCTAGTAAATCCATCTCAGAAAATTACAAAGAGCTGAAAATTGCAGAATTGAAAAAAAAATCACCTAAAATGTGGACAATATAACAGAAACAAGAAGTGTTAGAAGAAAGCAATAACATTAGGCCATGAGCTAAGGCAGTTGCCCACAGAAAGGGATTATGAGGTGGAGAGACGGCTCTTCTGAGTTCTTCCCATTTCTCATGAAATGAAAGGTGCATAATCAGAAATAGATAGCTAAATCTAAAGTGATGTGATGAAATCTTCTTTAGCTGGTCATCTAATTAATTCTGATACAAGATGACAGCACGAAATTAGAGGTAACAAATAATTATTCAACGTAAAGTAAAAAAGAAAGAGAGATAAATAAAGTAAAAGCCAAAAGAAAGGTGAGATAAAGAAAAGAATAGGAGCTCCACCAGAACTTATTTTACTAGCTAGTCTTAAAATGGGAAAGGCTTCAAGGCAAAAACAACCCAACAACAGACAACATGATAAACTCTTCTTTTTGATAAAAACTTATAAAATTAGCCAGGTAAATTATGGCTTTCAGTTTATGTTTTGCTCTGAAATAATAAAAACAGCAGAAAGTTGAGGACAATGCAACATTTGAAAACCAAGCAGGAACTGCTGTGGCAGTTTCTGCTTTCCAAGGTGCCCAGGAACTGTAATCCTCAGAGGGGACAGGCGGCTGATGTACTTGCCTATCCAAAAGGGCTTCCTCCCACTGAAGTCCCACAGCCACTGCATATGTTGTTCATTAGCCACGCTTGCTAGACTCCCCAGGTATCTAGGCTCAAGGAGAGAGGACAGAGTAATTAGCATTCCACAGAGTGACAGACATCTCCAATTGACTTATCAACAAGGGGCACTGTAAAGCTTAAAAATAATGTTTCACAGGAAAACCACTATTTAATAGCATGAAAGAATGCTTATAGGAAAAAAAATTCTTAAAATTCTGGATTACTTGGAGAGGAACCAAAATCCTAGCCTGATTTTTCTAACAGAAAAATTAAATCAGCTGGGCAACTGATTTACAATGTATACAGGAAATGTGTACCTTATACTCACAAACTGTGTTTTAAACCATTGACACAATCATTGATACGTTATTTTATTTAAAATAATACTCTGCCCACGCTAAAATCCAAGCCACTGAAAGATACAGCTTCACCCGTTTTAAAATCTTGGCCATGTTACTAAACAAGACTAACTGTGGAATTTAGGGGTTGGGCTTAGAGTGGTGGTGTGATTCTGGGAGGTGATGTTGGGTTGTATGCAATGACTGTTCATTTAGTTCAGATCAGAGAGCAGTTGTGGTGTGTATTAACCAGTCTATTTCAGAATGAATCCAATCTATAAGCTCTGCTCTGTGTTTGTAATTAAGGTATGCCAATCCCAAAGGAGGACTTGCAAACCCTAGCCACGGAGTGGCCTTGCCACTGCAAAGTCTTCCAGCTAGTCCCAAGCATGCAAGCACCAATAGTCTGCTCTTAAGCCATTCAGAGATCAGGCTGAAGCCTGAAGCATTAAGACACAAATGGCATCCTTCACATTTGCCAGGAATCATCAGCCATCAGTGGCTCCATTTTCTTATTTGTCCATCTTTTTGCCTGCCTTGATATCATGTCACCTTTTTACCTGTCACACCTGCTCTTGCCTTCCCTCCGATGCTAAGCCTCCATCATTTCCATTATCCCATATTTCTGACTGCCACTCACTCTAACACTGATGCCAAGCCCTTCAGCCTCCCAGAAAATCCTGGAGAACGCTTGATAGGGCCCAAACAAAGAACACTAATGATCAAAACACATTTTAAGAGAGCCAAAATCTTTTCTAGCATCAGAATAAGTCAAAGGCATTGTGATGATTTTGCTAATTTCATGACTGTTTTCAGATAACAGAGACAGATCAGTATTGCTCCAAAGGAGGTTAATACTCTCTTCTTTAAGACCTGGGACAAGAACCTCAAGAGTGGCATGACAGACTTGAATCCACTATGGAAACCATGAACAGATCTTAGGGTGTAAGCCCACCACCAAGCCTGCTTCCCAGTTAAAGAACCGTGCCTGGAGCTCCGTTCCTGTTTGCTGCCTTGTGTCTCTTCTAACAGGACTGATCCTGTTGATATCATATCATAAGGGATACACAAGACAGGGAAACAGGCAAATTTTACATCAGGAGGGGTTCAAAGTATTAGCCCAGAATACTTTGGACTGTCCTTACTGCAAAAAGTGTGGACCATTCCTTGATTTGGGCATACAAGGGGATGACATTGAACAAATTAATTGTAATGCTGATGGGATGCTTCTGCTGCAAAGGCCTCCTTCATTATCCCTGCAGCCAACCAAAGCAGCAGGGTATTTGCCCTCTGCTCTGCCTTGCAGGGTGAGTCTGCCAAGGGCTTCTAGACAGCTGAGTGTTAGCCCTCACCATCTGTGTAACTATGGCTGCCCTAGACCAAGCACCGCACAGTAATGTAGGACCCATCAAGGGCTCCCTAAGTTCAGGGTCACCAGAGAATAAAGTGTAAAGGATTTTGATCACCTCTGTGTGTACTCTCCTGAGGAGAAAGTGTCGCAGGATGACCTCAGAAACACTGACCATAACTTTACAAGTGGCAGACTGTCCCAGCTCAAAGTGGTTAGCAGCTGTCTGGTAGGGGTCAGGATTGTGCACCCGCTTATGATACAGGCTCCCAAAACTTCACCCAGTGAAGCTCCCAGCAGAGGCTTTGACTGTGCTTCTTTCTCATCATGGTAAAGTCTCTTGCATGGCGTTGATGCCTCTGTGTCCCAAGGGTGGCATGCTTCCGCACCTCTGGGCCCATCTACCAGGCACCAAATCTCCCATTAACCAGGAACAAAGGTGTTACACTGACAAAAACTCTAGGAAATTTTTGTATTCCACCTTCCTCCTCAAAAGGTCCAGAGAAGCAGGCTTAGTTAATTCAGGGTGTCCTCCCAGGGTAACTGATTCAGCGACAGGATGCCATTCCTCCTCACAGTGACTGTGATTGGCCACTGACCAAATGTTGGGGGTCTAAGAAGAGGTTTGGGCAGCACTCTCTGTGGTATCAGTACTAACTCAGCAAGAACAGAAATAAGGCATTTTATCTGGCTTCTACTTAGGCACAATCAAAGCCCTGGAACTAAGTCATTAACTTTAGGTAAGCATGGCTTACTCCTGTCATTTAGATTGGTTTAGAAAATGTGAAAACAAAAACCATCAATGTGTAACTGCTATATCATTTATGACATGCAGGGATGGTCTGAGCAATAAGCTTCAGACTTCTCCTTCAATCAAAGTACCAGGGAGAGACTGAAGCACTATGAAAGGAAAGCACTGTAATAATTATGTTATCTAATCTTCTCTCCATAGGAGTGCTTTCCAAATACAGCCTGAGAAATATGCATGACTGAAGAGAGAACAACCATTCTAATTGTTACACCTAGTCAGGGGGTTTGATGTAGTCAGGGGGATTGATGTATTGTAGCGAAATTAGAACAGTCCTGAAGGGTCATACCACTTAAAATAGTGTCACTAACTCTACCTCTAGGCAGAGCGCCAGACGCAGGAAATGACAAGATAATGTTACTTATGGAGTTATGTAAATCTAACACTTCCTGATCTAAATTACTTTACAGAAGGAGTCATAATGCTTTATTGAAACAAACAAACAAACAAAAATAAGTCCGTTTGAAATTATTCCTGTGTGCTTTAAAATTTTTGCTATCAAGTCAAGAGCATTTGTCATCTTTGAGCAGTTGCCCAAATTAATGTAATATTTTGGGTAGCCTTTGACCTTGAAGTATTATATGCAAAACACTTACTACAAAGACTTCGCTGATTTTACATTAATTTATCCAGTACATTTAAAGGAATTTTTTACAGTTCTGATAAATATAACTTCAGGAAGAGTACACTTGACTAGCTATGAAGGTCTCCAAAGAACAAAAGGACATTTAATTTGAACTGCTGTAGTAAATCCATGTCCTATACTGGCAGTGAATGAGAGAAGTCACTGAGAGGCTCTGCTTATCTCAGGCTTTTTGTCTGATCACCTAGGGAGTAATCCTGATGCCTTGAAATAGGTGTCTAGTGTTGCTTGCAACACCTTGCAGTATTTAAAACATCCAGGTGATGCTGGCGGACATCATGCAGAGCTTACAGGAGCCCTACATTTCCAGATCGGCAGGTAAAAGTCTGACAAGATACCCTGGGTCTTTAAAGTGACTCTAGGTACCTGAACCCCTATGCTGGAGTCACTAGCCAGAATTTGAAGCCAGTCACTTACAGAACTAGCACAGCATTAGGAAAGGAGGGCGGCAGGGTCCATCCTGCTTTGCACTAGGCAACACTGAGCCACCATGAAGGATCTAAGCTATTATTTTAAATGTGTATCTGCTTGTGATTCCCTAGGACTGAGCCCACATGATGGCAATATACAAACACCAAACAAAATAATACACCGTGCCTTACAAAGCTGGTAGTAAAGGATCTGAAATCTGGTCATATTTAGGCTCTAATTAAATGTCCAACTTCAGGAAGATGAAGGTATAATCTGACTAATAGAGCAAAAGATGCAACTGTGGGTTCTGTCTATCCAGTGGAGAGTCCTTTCAGTGGCAGCATTGAAACCATCTCACATGTGAGCAAGCCTGGCTGTGCTGACCCTTGGGGAGGACACGTTCCTATGGGATAAACAAGAATTGTAACATAAATCACCAAAATTGCTGCTGTGGGATCAGTCAGCCATAATATCCCCCAGATGCTTCTTTTCATGTTGCCCAGGGCCTCTTCATGCATAGGAAACAAAGGTAGAGAAATGCATACTTAAACCACCTTTCTCTCCAGTGTACTGGAGAAAGGTTAGAAATGGTGCAAGATTTTCACAGCGCTTAGCTGGGATTTTTTTCCCACTTTAACACTCTAAGTGTTTCCACTTTAACACCCAAGTTATCACCATGAAATACATCAACTTGCATCAAGACAAGCACATTTTTGTGCTTCTGTTCCTGCACACAGAAACTGAAGAAAAGGTTGATGTATCACCTGCAACAAATGGATGGAATGTATGTCAAGGCTCATTAGAAGGCTTTGCAGAAGCACATGTACATATGGTTATCTCCATACAGCAATTGCTTCTGCTTCTATTTGATGAAATAGCTTGGTCTCAATTCTGTCATCTCAGAATAGCAGTGATTTCCAAGAGGTTAGGTGGTTGGTTAGTTGGAGACTATTACTGAAAGAGTTTTAACAATGCTTGTGTCTTTTTCCTGTTCTATATAATAGAAAAAGTCTAGCAAGAAAAATTAATAGAAGTTTAAAGTAATACCTTTTCTTGTAATAAAAAATATCCTTATTTTTCTGGGAAATGGGCTGATTTAATGAAAGTCAATTCTAGTATCTTAATTTAATGTCTAATGTTTGTTTGGTCTATAAAAAAACCTGAGGATTTACCTCCATGCTGATTTTATTTGCTAGCTGGAAGTATCAGCTATTTAAATGTCAACAGAAGAAGTATTAATAACAGAAATACCATGATTGGTGGTGGTGGTGATCGCCAGCAGGGAGCTGGGCAAAAGTACAAAATAAAATTTAATAAGTTATATTCTTGAACCACTTTTAAGCATGACCTGGGGTTGTACTTTTGTAAATCAATTCCAGATGGAGGGCAGGAGTACTCCATTTACCAGGATAAAGCTTCCTTAGCCTGTGGTAACCTAACAGTAACTGAATCATCACTGCCTTAGGATTCATTCACTTGTGGATTCAGTGATATGCCTTAACTTTTTGTACAGTTGTTTAACACTGTCATTAATTTACTGCTATTCAGTTTAACTTCTACATTGAACACTATAGCCTTCAGCAAGAAAGTACCACCTACAAATCACAGGAGTCACCAGCAGCACACTATTTTTTGAAATGGGGAACACCTCCCAACAGAGAAACATAAGTTCCCAAAGGATCAGCTGAATGTTGAAGCCTTCAGGAAAAAAAAGAATATTGGAATATTCACAATTTACAGCTTTGCTTGGATAAGTAACAAAATAAAAGCAGGTGACAGAAAACCATTTCAGGAGCTGAAATTTTAAGTAAAACAGTTAACAATGTGAAATCTGTGGTGAGCTCACAAGAGCAGGTAACATTTACATTTTATTAAAGAGTAACTTTCATCAGCTGGGAGGTATTAGAACTAAGACTTTCATTCTGTGTGTTACTAAGACAACATAATCTGGCATAACTGGGTGTAATGAATCAAAATTTGTTAAGCTTGCTTGTCCGTGTTTCATGTTGCCTACATATCCTTCAACCACTTATAGAATATATTCTGTTTTTTTCATCTCCAACTCTTCCCTGTTTCAATTTTCATTTCATGGAGTCATGAAGAGATCTGTTAAAGCCCTTTTATTGTTTAGCTTGGTCTTCAACCTGGTGCTCACAATTCAACACAAGATACAGAATATGCATGATCCCAGGGCAATCTCTCTGTTAACATGACTAGTGTTTCTTCCAGTCTTAAGCTATCATTCCTAAAACCAAAATCACAAAGCGACCCTCCAGAGAGCAAGACTGGTGGATTTTCTATTTGTCTCCTACTTTAAGACTACTATTACTATTACTATTACTATTACTATTACTATTACTATTACTATTACTATTACTATTACTATTACTAATTGTTATTAGTATTATTATATTTAGCTTTTCTTTCTCCTTAAAAGTCAGAAATTTACTCTTAAATTGAACATTACATTTTTCAAGTAGCTACAGAACCTGAAGAGCTGCATCTTCAGAGGAATATGGCAAGGCACACAGGAGCTGGCAACATTGTACTGTTGCTGTAACAAGTGAAGGTAGAGCCAAGGAAGTGGTGGGTCAGAGAGGATTAAAGACTGAGTTTTTGCTCTGTCTCCTCCTAAACTAACTCCCCCATTAGAAAAGCATCCTCACTGCAGATGGACAGCTTCAGGAATTCATATTGTGAATAAGGTAGCATCACCAACTGAAACACTATGAGAATAATAATATTTCTGTCTTCCACTGGGTGTGAATCCCAGGGCTTGTTCTATTTTCTGGGGAGCTGTGCAACACAACTAAAGGAGGGCTTATCTGAATGAACTGGGCCTCGAGGGCAGCATTCAGCTCCAGGCAACAGCAGTGCACAGCAAACACAGTCACTTGGAGAAGTCTCTTACTGTTCCCTGCAAGCCCGAGCAGCGGTGTTCCAAGAGACCCTGTGATTCAACACCAGGAAGTAGCAGCTGCCCTCGTGATGAGTCCATCTGGAGAGACATTTCTTTGTGCTTGTCTCCTAAAATAAAAACAGAAAAGGCAAAACGGACTTCTGCTTACAGCGATCCAGGCCTGTGCACTAACAGTCTGACTGAAGGCTGGAGGTGCTGCGTCTGGCCTCCCCAGAATTAAATTGAACATGAATTTCAGTGTGTTTCAATAAAGCTACAACATTTCTTGAAAGATGTGAAGACATAAATGCCTGCAATTTAGAATAAGTAGCTTTAAAGGTGACAGGAGGTTTAACTTCTAAAGCTTCTCTTAAAAGACCACATTAGTGTGAGACCACATTAGTTTGGACACCATTTTCTGTCTCCTGCAGCCTATGTAGAGAATGCAGTGCAACAAAATTCAGCACAACATCTTGGGTGGCAGAGGGGATGTATGATTACAGAATACCCAAGTGAGCTAATTTTACTGACTTCTGCTCATCCTCTCACAGACCTCATTCATGTCTCATGCCCACATCCCCACAAGCACCAAGACGCTAGTGCTCATGTGGTTTTTTCAGGAGCACCTGTGGGTGACAGAGGAAGAGCAGCACCAGCAATCAAGACCTTACCATGCCTCTGGGATACTATAGGAAACCTGTTTCTGGACAACTCTTTTATTCCCTGTACAAGTTAATAGTTGTTACAGGAAGGTCCTTTATTTGAGAGTTTCACTCATCATGGACTCTGTGCCCTGATTTAGGTGCATGGCAACATTTTTACTTTGCTTTGGAAATTCCAGAATTTCCATATTATCCCATCACACTGAAATAACTTTTGAGTGCTTTCTTCATAATGCAAGAGCCCCTTTAAATCTGGTGTACAGGCTTTTGGAAAAGCATACAAGTCCTAGAAAGAGAAATGTCATTTGAACTTTGAAGGAAAGTAATTATACAAAACAAGCAAGCTACATCAAACAGATTAAATAGGTCTTATATTAAAACTTTATTATGTAAAAACTCTTCAAAGGCTGAGTTGTTAATTATCTATTGACTAAACTCAGCCTTGGAGTGGGAAGAGTTAGGCTGCAGATCTCAGAGGTGCTAAATCATGTTGGAAAACAACATGACTGAAAACAGATTATGAAAATGCCTATGAAACAAAAGGTTTAATACCTGATGTCTTGAGCTTTGTTCAGATGCCAGTTCTGCCTTATCAGCTTGTGGGATTTCTCTCTTCCTAGAGGAGACGACATTTCTCTCTGGTTGTGCTTGATCAGTTACTGACACTTGAGCCTTGTTGTTTGCTTTAGCTGATGAGGTGTCATCCTCTATTTTGAGTGATACCATCCCGTGATACTTTGTTTTACAGCATCACACACACAGAAGGAGAATAGGAGGCAAGAGAGAGGGTTAGCACATACAAGCAACTCTTAAATACAAATTGTTGCAAATCAAGGGAAAGTGATACCAAAGAAAAAGCAAGCTACATAGAAAAATAAAGTATTGATCATAATGAATTATTAAGAGTGATAAAGCCTGGAAAGAACATAATCAGAAATAAATCGTAAAAATGTCTGAGCAATATTCATAATACTCTTACTTTTAAAACCACACCAGTCCCGTTTCTAAATACAGATGAAGGACGAAACTGAAAAGGTAAAATAGCAGAATGAGATGGGCATATTCATGCATTATAGAAACAAAAGCTTTGTGGAAGATTTACTACAAGATCTAGGTTACAAATCATACAGAACTTATCTTGGTTTTAGTTCTTTCTCATTTAGAATGGAAACTCATCACTTCTGAAAACAGTAATTAAAAATCACACATTACAAGCATGTTTATAAACAGATTCTGCTAACTTTTAAGACCATAATAGTAGGCTATTACTAAACCGTCTAGCTAAACCAACATAACTTAAGCAAGAAAATCAATGGGCAACTTTTAAGTAACTGTTTCCTGTTCAAGCTAACAGAATTTTTAGCTTTACAGCTTCAGGAATGATGCACAGCTTCTATACATTTGCCTGGCTCCAGTGACTTTTTTCTTCTAGCTGACTCTTAATTTAGGCAAGATTAGAAGCTGCATAATTGCTGAACTTGCTTGATGCATGTTTCCTCCCCCAGCTTTGTTTTTCTGCCTCTCTTGCATACATGGATCTTCAAAATTGGTTGTTTGTTTTTTTTTCTTGCAGTATTTTTAAATAGCTCTCAGGTCTGACTCAGAGCGAACTCAGGTAGTTTATGGTTATTTTATGGTCAGATAAGATCACTACAAAAAATAATAAATAAATGAAGATATCAAATCCCAATAAATTCACAAATCAGTGCAACACTGTACTGCTGAAGTGTCTTACTACTCTGCCATTTCCAATCACTCTCAGCCTGGTCCTTGACGGATTTGCCAAGTCGTGTTTCTGCCATGAGTCCCCTCCATGCTCTCTCATCCCTTTAGAGGGAGGCAGTGGGATCCCTTCCAAGGGAGCATTGCCAGGCCTGGAGGGTGATGAGGAGCCCGAGGAAACTGGAAACTGCATGCCTCTTCCCCAGAAGTTGTGCTTGCTTTGGCCAAGGGAACGGGAATAGCTGCACTGACCTGAAAGCATTGAAAATGACAGATGGTCAGTTCTAACTGCATGAACAGATGACTGGTCACATTGACATGGGCACATAAACAGCCTGTCATTAGAAGTTGGACGATTCTTTCACTTGATGTGGTTGATTTGCTCTTTGTTCAGTCATCTTCATTTGTGGGGTTTGCTTAATTATAGCTGTCTATGACTGCAACTATTACCTGTATATGTATGTTTTTATATGTAATGCATATGCCTACCCACAGATCAGAATTTCATCCAAGCATCTGCAGAAAATACCTGTTTTAATGGATAGACTGGGGGTTGGGATGCTGGTTTTTGGTCATGGATAGACAGGTATCTTTAACAAATGTTGGTGATACTTCCATCATGCCCAGACAACTTTCTCTTCAGAAATCCAGGACACTTATTGATCCTACAAACTAGTTGTGTCAATTAACTCCTGATTTACATTATGAATGCTAAAAAACCCCATATCTGAATTTTTAAAAGGAATTTTTGTAAAATGAAACCTAATTCATTTCAACACAGGTATTTAAAATACAGTTTCACTAAGCACCAGAAGAAAAGACACTCTTCAGCTTTCATAGGACTCAGCTACTTTACTAGTTATTTCTTGTTCTACAGTTGCTTTTTTGCTGTGATTTTAGGCACACCACATTTGATCACTGAAAAACACAATAATAATGTAGACATAAAAGCCTAAACTCTGTAATGATGGCTGCTGTGTGCTGCAATGTTGTGGACTGTGTTTGTTAAGCATTAGAAAATGTATTTCTAAGAGCTGGGTTTAGTTGTTAGGTTTAATTTTTGAGGGGAAAATAAATACTTTTTTCAGAGTTGTATAACAACTGTTAAATAATAATTGGGGAAAAATATTCTAATGAACTTAAAAACATTTTTTTCCCACTTCAAAAAATGAGAACTGAACTCATGATGTTATGAAAAGTGGTTTCGTTTCTGCACCCATCTCAATTTATACTTGTTGATTTCTCCATGCTGTTTCCTAAGAGGATGCATATGATTGTATGAGAGAATAAAGGGTTTGCAACTGTGAAGCCTGTTTTCTCTATAAAGAAATTAATTATCTGAAGGTGAGTGTTAGAAACAACTTGTGTTGAAAATAAGTAGCTACTCAGCCAAGATTGTCCCACCTTCATAATGCTGAGGATCAAAAGAGAATACCTCCTTTTGAGTCTAAAATTTTCACTACAGCTTTTGTCCGGGTGCCAAGAACAGCATTCACAGGGGAGTTCAGAACTACTTCAAAGACTTCATCATCTTCCTCTAATCCATCACAGGTAATTGCTATATTCCATGTCTTGGTTGACATTCCTAGCAGAAATAAACATTTTAATTACTCTTTAAGTGCTGTTTCAATCAATCAATCAGGATGTCAAAGAAATATATTAATTAACATGTCTGCAGCTAGTATGGAGTAGCTGATGTATGCTATTGTGCTGCTACCAACTGACTGGACTCCTGCTGTTCTCCCAAATAACATTAAGTTCAAGTTTGTTCCTTGGTGATGATGGTTCAGATGATGAATGGTTTCTGTATCACAGTCAGTGCTAACATCTAAAATGATTATCAAAGATACATATGCAACACTGTAAAAAACATCTCTACATCCTTATGACACTTAGCAAAAACTCTGTTTCCTTGTTTTTTTCCATATGAATCCTATAGCCAAGAGAAGCTGTCAGTACAAACAGTACAAACAGACCCATGAACTTAGATAGGGTCTTCTGCTCTTTTCCATTACAATCTATTGATTGCATTCTAATATGCCAATCAGTCCAGTCAATTAGCATAGTTGAGGTTTGTTTTTAAAACAAATCTGTCAGCCTTAATAAATAATTATTTAATACTACTAATTAATTTAAATCAAATATCTTGAATTTAGAACTAAGAAACTGATGCCTTGAATGTAATAGTTTGAAAGGTCCTTCCCTAAGGTTAAATCTAAGCAAAGGACTTCCAATGAGAGACTCCCAAATAAGACTTGTGTGAGGGAGCTCAGATGGCATAACTGAGAAGCTGGCCAGAACAGGGTAACAGTGTGCATTTCTCCTATTGACATTCACAGTTAATTTTCATGTGGCTTACCACCGTATTCAGAAAGACAACAACACTAACTCCAACTGTCCAGGCTTGGAAAATCTGCATGGACCGGCAGAAAAGGAAAATTCTAGAAAAGGGGCTTGCACTAAAAATCTCTTTACAACATCACTAGCCATTTCAGCCCAAAAGCTGGTAAGCTTTGCTGCATAGTACATTAGAGGAAAGAGAGCAGGAATCCTGGGTCAGCACAGCATGAAGAACTTAACATTGATCTCTCAGATCTTTCTTTCATCTTCTAATTTAAAACTGAAAAAAACCCAACCTAATGCTCGATAAAGTATCACTGAGAGTGGCTTATTGGTTTCAGAGGTTTCAGGGGTGTTCCAGAAACACTGGAAATGAGGGCAATTTTCCACCGTCCTGCCCAGTTTTTTTTCACTGCTGTCTGTTGGGTGTCCTCCCTTATCTACCTCTGAAAACTAACCAGCAATTTCTCATTCTACACCACGACATAAAATTTGCCTTACTCAAATTTGCCTTACTCAAAATGGGCTATATTGGCAGATTTCCAGAATAATCTGATTTGTGACTCTGAACTAATAACTACAAGTCTTAATCTCTATAGTATACAGTGCCTTTTTTTTTTTTACTTAAAAAGCACAAGTCCTAAGGTAAAAATCCCTAGGCTTTGGCTGAAACTGACTTATTATATTCCCCATATCTGTTTTTCAAATGGAAGTAAGCAGTTAGACTAATTTTTACCATCAGTTACATGCCATTTATTTCAGATTATATATATTTCTCTCATTTGTAGTCACTATGACTTTCTGCCATTGAAATCTTAACTGCTGGCAGTCTTGCAATAACCTCTGCTGGCATTGCAGGCAACACCTGGGAGGCCTGTGCAGACCCCATTTCCTAAACTCAAATAAATCCTGGATTATGTCAACAAGACGTGTTAAGAAAAAACCCTGACTTGTGTATGCAAAGGAAGTGGTTAAGATAGCAAATGGGTTTTCATTCCCAGATAGTCTCTTTATCACAGAATCACAGAATCACAGAACGTTAGGGATTGGAAGGGACCTCAAAAGATCATCTAGTCCAATCCCCCTGCCGGAGCAGGAACACCTAAATGAGGTTGCACAGGAAGGCGTCCAGGTGGGTTTTGAATGTCTCCAGAGAAGGAGACTCCACAACCTCTCTGGGCAGCCTGTTCCAGTGCTCTGTCACACTCACTGAGAAGAAGTTTCTTCTCAAATTTAAGTGGAACCTCCTGTGTTCCAGCTTGTGCCCATTACCTCTTGTCCTATCATTGTTTGTCACCGAGAAGAGCCTGGCTCCATCCTCGTGACACTCACCCTTTAAATATTTATAAACATGAATGAGGTCTCCCCTCAGTCTCCTCTTCTGCAAACTAAAGAGACCCAGCTCCCTCAGCCGCTCCTCATAAGGGAGATGCTCCACTCCCTTAATCATCTTTGTAGCCCTACGCTGGACTCTCTCCAGCAGTTCCCTGTCCTTCTTGAACTGAGGGGCCCAGAACTGGACACAATATTCCAGATGCGGTCTCACCAGGGCAGAGTAGAGGGGGAGGAGAACCTCTCCTCTCTTTATATGGGCAAAACCAAGCTTTTCAGGTAAAGTTGAATTTCTGAATGGTAAATTGTGAAACTCTCAGCTTGAGTGTTTTTTCCCTAGACCCTGGGAGATACCCATAGTATAGTAATTATGTTAATAAACTAAGCAGAACAGAGGAAGTTTTTTTCAGTATCGTCGCACTTTTATTTATTTTTACTATTTATTATCTCCCAGCAAAAATATAAAGCTCCTTTTGATAATACAGTTACTGTCTTTTCTTGTTATTTACACCCTCAGCCAAGGTCAGACTGCTGTTCCAATTACAGTGCAAGGAGAAATGAGGTCTGACATTTTTCAGGTTCTTGGTCTTGGATACCTTACATAACTTAAATTGTACTCAGTTTTGTCTAAATTTGACCAACATCCTGGTCAAATATTTAAAGCATCTCACAACTCAGCTCAGGGTGAGTCCTCCCCAGCCTAGCTATGAGGAGATTAGGAGACATCGCTTCAGCACTTTTGATATTTTAGCTGATGTAAAGGGACCATACACAATTTTACCATAAGTAATAAGGATACTAATTCACAAAGGAAGCCCACTGCACTTGCAGAAAATGAACCCAAGTGTCTTTACTCCCATTCAGGTCCTCTAGCTACAGATACGCAATAGGTTTTGCATTCCAAAATAAGAGTTTACACTTTCAAAATCTGTGAATTAACTTTAAAATTATTCACTGCACTGGTTCATACCTGGATCAAACTGAACAAGCTTAGAGGGAGTCACTGTAAAGTCCTTTCCCATCATAGCAGATATTTCGTTGACCTGAGAAGAAATCAAACAGTAAATGTCAGGCTGTGACATATTTCACAAAGGCACTGCATTCTGCTATGTGCTGAGGCTACTGTTTGCCTCTCCATGGAGTCTCAAAAAGATATGCCAACCCATACATGTGCTTAGGCTGAAAGAAAAAGATAAAGGCCTTAAGAAAAAAACTTGTGATTTGGAACTGTCATTCTGTCCTTGCTCATGGTTTTAATCACATAATCAAAAAAATTTGCTCATTTTGCCTTGTCCCCTCTCAAATTGCCACTTGACAGCATCAGATCAGACTGCTGTTCGCTATGCCTGGAGACCTAGCCATACCTGGCTCCTGGACAGGCACATCGTGGCATCCTGGATCAGCAGCAGAAGCCTGACCACATTTGCCCATTTAGACCTTTGTGAAGTTTGTGTGACAAGCTGTCTGTCAGCCCCAAAGACTTGGTGAGACAGGCATGAACCCCACACATGTAGGTATGGGGACTCCAGCTACTTCCTGAATTTTCATGAGACCGGCAGAGGACATGAGCTTCTACATTGCATACTTGATGCTGAAATCAATTTCACTCGTCTTTTTAGCCAAGTGATAGCCCAAGTAGGGTCACTGGAGTGCATGAAGGATAGGGTAGGATGGCCCCTGATGAAGTCCATAGCAAAATTCCCACTGACTTCAGTGGAAGAAAGATCAAAACTGTGTGTCCAATTAGGGCTATAATCCTGAGAATCTGTGAGGGAAATTTTTAGTATTTTTCTAGCAAGAGAAGCTAGTAAAATGCTGGAATTTCTGTTTTACAAGGAAAGATAAAATTTGTGATGGCAAGTTGCACAATACTTGCTTTACAAAATTATAACCTGCAGCTTTCAGTATAGTTTTTCTGACATAAGACAGAGGCTGTTACTGAATATATAGGAGGTCCCATGGGCTATTGCTTGGGCTGATGGAAGTGGGGAGGGGCTGCCATGACCATGGAGTTGAAGCTTGCATAGCACCTGGGCTCCTCCAGCCTGAGCAGGTAAATGAGATGTCTCGAGGCCTCAGTTACCCAAAGCCTGGATTTTAAAGTGGCAAATGCTGGAAACCCAGCTTCTGAGCACAGTGACAGAGGAAACTGCCTGCTGTGTCACAGAAGGTCGTCAAAACTGAAATACTGCTCCAAAACATTCTCATTTTGGTTAATCAGCATTTCTACTTACAAATCAGAAAGTTTTATCAGAAATTTTTCAACCATCTGCACTGGCAAGCACAATGTCCCAGTAAGTCTGGTTTGAATTGCATGGCCTCTTTGCAGATTACTGAGAAACCTTTTCAGTCTGAGGAAGAAATTAACAGGCTCCACTACTTATTATTAAGTTTCCAGTTAGGAGCTTGGCTTTAGCTTTACCTTCACAGTGACAAAGGCAGACTCTGCGGATTGTCCTGCCCTGGTAATTTTTAGAGACACCACTCCCACGCTTTCACACACTTCATACTCAGTCTGTTGCATTTCAATCCGAGACCACCGTAGCTCCAGCCTGTGGGACAGACAGGAAAGCCCGTGTGAAGCAAAGCCCCCACCCCTGCTGCCCCCACCCCTGCTGCTCCCCGGTGCAGCAAAGAGACATTTCTCTCCTGACTGCTGATTTACTCAATACACATACTGAGTCTTTGTTTCCAGATCAACACATTTTCGTGATTTGGCTGATTAGAAAGAGGGAGAGGAGGTTAATAAATCTTCCGGTCAAGCCCTGGTCTACCCCAAACCAAGCCTGAACCTTGTTTCAGAACCAGAGGGCTTCTGCAGCAACTTTGAGAAGAGCAGTTTGTCCGTAACACCAAAAACCCCAAGAGGAGCTGTCACTGTTTCTTCCTGGTTCCCTTTAACCCTATAGTTTTCTTTTACTCTCACTCCCTGGTATTTTCCCTGCAATATCCTCCTTTCCTCCTACCTTCCTTCATCTCTCCTCTAATGCTCCTTCTCCAGTGCACAGGGCCCATTCCAGGACTTCACCACCTCCGTGCTAGTGCTCTCCCCACTCCCCTTATTTTAATATTCTGTGGACTTCACTCTTCAGCCATAGAAGTGGCTAAGTTCATACACTGAATTTTAGAATTGTTTATTAACATGCTTCACAGGGTAGCCAATAAAGATCTCACCTTTTTAAAAGCTGTGATAAAAATTAGTGGGAGTCAGAGAGAAATGAAAGAGAGCAGAAAGAAGAAAAATGAGCTGTGCTACTTACAAAACAATTCAAACTTTCCTAAAACAAACTTCTAGACCTTTCAGGGTTTACTAGCTCTAAGACCAATGGGAGTTTTATCCTGTCAAAACTCATGTATATCATCTGATACTCATGGTGTGGGCAACACATTTAGAAGCTGATGTGCTTGCTTTCTGTTATAGAGGAGGCATGTGCCAGATGTATTCGAGCAGCATTCAGACAAAAGCTGGCATTCAATTTTAATAATATCAACATGCAAATCAAACTTGTATTTTGAACCAGTGATCAAGCAACCCCAAAACTCTCAGAAGCCTTTAAATACAGTATTAATTCTTTTTTTTCATTAAAAGACAAATTTGCCTTTGTTCTGAGGTCCAGTGCAGCTGAAAGATAAACCTTACTTCTCTGAAACTCCTGTTTTCCACACAAAAAGTGGTTTCTCTTTGCTCTCTTCGTAAAGCTATGTTATGCACTGCTATTTTTATACAAGAAGCCACGCTTTCTCACGGGGAGCGGCAGTGTTATAATGGTGGGTTTTCTATCACTGCAGCTGGGCAGTGCTCAGGCTGTGTTCAGATGTGTTTGTGTATGGGGACATCTTTTGGCACAGCTCGTAACTGCTGAAGCGCTGCCTCTGCTCAGTCCAGTCCCTGTCCTCTAGCGTGCAGGTAAGCGCTCTGCAGAGCAGCACAGCCCTCGAAGCCAGCTCTCTGCTCCTTTTTGCTCACCGTGAGTCCTGCTTTGTGAGTAGCCAGCTTAGCCCAGGAAAATAGCTTTAGTTATTTTTCCCATTTACTTCTGATTTAATAAATCAGTTGGAAGATACAACCCTCTTTTCAGAAATAAAGAGAAACATTACCTCTTTTGGCCTTTATCATCAAAGCACAGTTCAGATGATACCCTAGTCTCTGATTTTTGTACATTACGCTTATCATATGTCACGAGGAAATTTTTATAATATACCTAATATAAATTTTGGCAATGAATGATAAAGAAGGTGCTGTGTGCCCTCCACCTTTTTTCAGTCCTTTTTTGCAGAAGTATAGCTCTCATAGCTTTTACTGCTTGAGAGCATCCCCACCATCGTGATCTCAAGCTTGTGAAAAAAGTGTTGCTGTCAGCACAGCGCAAGAGTGACCTCCAGCTTTAGGACCATATGCATGAAGCAACAGTCCCACCCCCTTATGGGAAATCCCATGGGCTAAGCTGCTTGAAGG
>NW_010190627.1:0-5973 GCF_000695765.1 Mesitornis unicolor | reverse complement strand
TATATATAATGTTAGACAGCACCAAGATAGAGTGTCTTATGAGATGCACACCTCTTCTAAAACACACAGCAGCGAGCTGGTGTGCACACCTCCTGAGCACCTGTATGCACCATGTAATCAGATTCTGGATAGATATTTTGCAATGAAAAATTGCCCCTCTATTGGGCTATAAGCAGAACAGAGCATCACAGAACACCTCGCACTAGCAATTCCACCAGCAGAGTATGGACAACCTCCTCTTTCACTGAAGAAAAGTCCTGAGTAGTCACTTTACGAATGCAGCAGCCAACACGGGGCTCCTGTGGACCGATGACAGCACCATGGTTATAGATTGCAGACCCCACAGCAGACATGACTCAGCAGTCCAACTACATCATCAATCACCAACACAGTAAGCAGTGGCCACTGATCTTATTTTTTGCACTAAGACTTACAATGTTTAACTTCTCTTTCAATAATTACTCTCATATACAAATGAAGGGAAACACATGACTGAAATATCTTGGGGCTCTTACAAAATAAGATTTCCTTTCACATTTCAAAAGCTATTGGGCAATTTCCAAAATCAACTCAAACCACAAGGTCTGTAGCAGAGAGCAATCATGTCTTGCCTCCTTCCCTTCCCATTTCCTTCCTGTTTCCCCTTCTCTTCCTCTTTCTTTTTTTTAAAGTCCTGTCCTCCACATCTAGCAACCTCATTTATGAAAGGAAATGGAAAGCCAAGGGGAAGCTGTGGCATCTGACAGCCTGCAAACACCACTACTGCAAACCGCTCTCTGATGCCACAACTGCTATTCCTCAGTATATGGGAACTGCTATTCCTTTCTAATGGGAAAATGGGATTTTCTATGGGAATGGTTCCAGTGTATCAATTCCAGACATCTCCCTGCTTGGGACCATTTTTGCTGGCACCTTTCTGAGCCACTCTTCCTCTCCTCAGATTTGGTGGTGCAGCTCCTACTCCAAAATACGGACAGCGCTCATATGAATTTCACATCAGTATCGCGCGGGGGTTTATCCACTCCACACTTATCATAAGATCAAGCCCTAAAATGTTCATAAAAGCTCCTATTCATGGCTGTATCATACCTGTACTGCGTCCAGGATCAACAAGGTCTAGTTGCCTATGAAGAATTCAATGAGGAGTAAACAAAAGAAAACATAAAATCTTTCTTTCCTGACCACTTGCCTGACTGTTCATGGCTTTTTTGGACATTGACAGTCGCATGTGTAAGAAGCGGCCCATTCACAAAACCCCTGTTACGCTACAATTGTTAGACATGACATTTACACGTCACTGTTAATTAGAAATGACTTGATCCTGACATTTCGTTAATACATTATGAAAGCCATAATGAAACCCTGCGCGCCGTGTGTCACACCTGTAACAAAGACAAGCTTAGGGAAATCAGCGTCTTGTCATCAGACCTTGGCAAAGGGCGGCAGGAGAAATGGCAGCAGGGTGACTCACACGTGAAGCAGACTTATCTTCGACGGCCAGAGAGCGGCAAGGGAGAACCCTGCGCCACCAGGATGCAGTAGCTTGGCTGCCTGGATGCAGGAGTAGACAAGAACACAGGTGGAAAACAGAAATCAAGGACTCTGATAGCATCCTGCAGCCACTGGTAAGGCCCCCATCCACGGGCTGACAGCTCTTTCCCCATAGGTACGTGACTTCGTCCTTAGCAGCAGTAGCAGCTCCCTCCTGCTTTTAAGAAAACAGTAATTTGGAGTATTTCTAGCCAGGGGTATTTCATCTGCAGCGCACCTGAGACAATCTCAGATCACCTAACTGGAGAGGAAGCTGTTTTCTATGAATTTGAGAACAAAGCAGGGAGAAGTAGCAGTGAGGAGGAGCCACTGCACATAAGACAGAATACAGAATTTCAATTTCTTTCCATATCTGCCCCAGAAACCTGATTCTTGAACTTATTTAACCAAGAAACAGGGCCATGACATTGCACAAAGAGGCTAATTTCACCCTATAGCGTGTAAAAAAATTATTTGCTCAAGGAGAATACATTTTATAGTTTGAATATATAAATCTAAATATATGCAACTGGGACTGCCCGGAGCATCGGTGAAGTCAGGGCAACTAGAAGTTTTGTCTTGTTTAAAAAATGAAAGACAAAATAGGGGGGGAGGGACATGGTCCCAAGTAAAACATTTTGGATCTTCCTCTGCTATGGGAAATTTCCAAACGCTGGATTTTCACTCTGTTCCAGTTTAGACCAGAAGCTTTTATGGCAACGTTAAATCCTGGTAGCCCAACTCCACACATATACAAGTGTCTCTGACTGGAGTTTGAACTGATATAGAAGTTATCTCAAAAAAGTCAGTCCAAAAGAGATGTGTGTTCAGATCTCTGCTCTGGCCTCAGACTGGTCATTTCCAATAGCACAGCTCCAAATACCGAGCTGGTCTCTACCGCCTAATTCTTTTATTTTCCAATTGCACGGTGCACTGTAATAGATATCTACATCTAAGGACAAGATATCTACAGCAAGGACACCTGTTTCCCTTACAGGTTACACTTCTGGACTCTAACACAAAAAGAATTTCCTTCTTTAGCCATTTACCATTTCAAAAGGAGAGAGTAGCAGCATTGCTGAGGTCTGGGCTTTGAATCTCTGTAATGAAATTGTCTTATTTTTAACTGTCTGAGCAGCTTTCAAGCAGAAGCGTGTTAGAATCCATATTAATTTGTGCAGTACCCTATCATCATCGTAATTTCGCTCACAAGGTTGCTGTGCTTGGAATTCCAGTTATGACATGAATTCTATACATTTTATACAGATTTATAAATGGCATCAATAGAACACTTAGGGCCTTATTCATTAAACAATGAGTCATTCTGGCATTCCTTTCTATTGCATCCCCGTTCTTACAAAACTTTTATGTACAAATTTGACTGTACTTAATGCATCTGATTTAGCAGCAGAAGTGTTGCAGCACGGTTTCAGCTGGGTGTGGAAATAGATGAAAGGCTTTGTTTAAAAAAAAAAAAGGACAGAAAAAATAAATACCCCTCTAACAGTGAAAGTTTCTGAGTTTCAGCCTCCTTTCCATAGGAGCAGCACTCGGGTCCCAGGAAGCAGCCCCTGCCTCAGTCAAAGGCTGGGTTCCTCCAAGGAGAGCTGTGGGGCAGCCCCATACAATGGTCACAAGATGCTTACGGGATTGCAAGCGATCAGGTACCAATTTTGTGGATAAGTAGAGATCCTCCTTCTTCAGGACACCCTTCACAAGCATCACAGGAGCAAAAGAAACTCTGCAGTGCTGCACCATTGCAAGTATTTTCTTGCTGCCCAGTAAACCAGAAAAAAGAATACTTAAGAATCCAACACTTTAGTAGTTACTCTTGACAGATAATTTCAGTGGAACACTACAAGAGGCTTAAAGGCTTCCCTTAGTATGCAGGTTACAACTGTGGTACCAGCAAATGATGGTGCAGGACCACAACGTGGATTTTCAAAATAATTTCTCTAATGACCTAGAGCTTTCACACAGACTCGTTATATTTTCTGTGTGTGTGTGTTTTTGATGAGAATTGATTAGAAAATAAAAAGATTAAGCCAAAATAAGACCTGTCACCTATCTTTGAGGAAGGCATCGCAAACAGTGGCCAGCCGTATGCCTACACAGCAGAACACAGCACCGCTGGACCATTGTTTGGTAAATTCTAGCTTAATCTAGGCAGAGCACATAAAAATAGCAGTGAAGTCATGATGGTATGGGTTTTAGCATGCTCTAGCAACTAGAGTACAAAGTCTTCAGGGACACGCTGGTTACCAGCCAGTAGGAATCTGTTTGAACTGCTCTCATTACTTCGTTCAATCCAGATAATCCAGGTAAACTGGCGTATGACACAAACCGCTCTCCGTTTCACAGTTTGCACACCTCAGCACATACATCTCTATTTTACCTTCTCTTTGTCCTCTCAACCTTCTTCCTGACTGCTGGATTTGTGATTTCTGCAATTTCTGTAATGCTTGCTGGAGCAGAATAGACTCGGAAATCACTGCTGCGCTATCAAATCTGATTGGGATTAGAAAAGAGTCTCAGAAGTTGCTGGGAAGAAAGAAGGCACAGACAGACACATGTACATAAAGCAAGTGAGCACATGAGCTGTCTTTTCACTGGAAACCTTTCCAAGACCATTCCTTGGATGCTTGCAGCTTTCTTTGTTACATGTAGAAGCATCCGTGCCTGTTTTTGGTCTTTATCCTTAGTACAACACAGTAAATCTGGAATCCATTTCACTACATATTCCTGGACTCTAGGACACTATCCAC
Organism: Mesitornis unicolor; assembly: GCF_000695765.1. Lineage (NCBI taxonomy): Eukaryota > Metazoa > Chordata > Aves > Mesitornithiformes > Mesitornithidae > Mesitornis > Mesitornis unicolor. Next base: position 1,678 of record NW_010190627.1, on the reverse strand, counting down.
CAAATACCAAATACAAATCACCATGCCAAGAAATGCTCATTACTACCTGCACCTATTGTCCGTAAGGGAGAACAGGGATGTGTGCTTAAGTAAAGTGCATCATCCCATTTTCATTAATCCTCTCATGATGATATCTCTAGTACATCACTTTATGTTACAGACTTAAAGGGACAAAACCAAGACCAAAGTTTGCGTTACATTATCGTAGGATAAACAATTTTCTGGGAGGTGGATTGTTCCTTTCTCATTTTACATCCCAGTGGAAATGTTCTCTCAAAAACAGTTGCTATCTCTGCAACGATTCACAGGCTCAACTGAATAAAAACCAGGAATTTCCAGCGATGGAAAACAAGGAAAACAGAACATTTTTGTCTGTTCATCGCCCAAGCGGAGAGAAACAAAACCGGCAATTAAAGGAACTGTTCAGGGTGAGCCGTCTTCCTTTTGCTTCCTCCTCTTCTAATCTACAGCTCATGAGTTGTTCCTTTCCTCGTTGCAAAAGGTCCATAACTGTAACACTGCCATATTCTCCTGGAAATCTACTTAAATGGCATATGATAGAAGCCATATGATAGAAGCTTAATTACACAGAGGGCATATGGAAGGCATATGACATAAGGACATATGGAAGGCATATGATAGAAGGGCATCCGAGGACATATGATGGAAGTCTAATTAATTGACAATACATTCCTCTCATCAGGGGGAGAGCTGGAATGCTATTTTGTTCAGAAGAAAAATATGCAGCCTGAATGATGTTTATTGTCGGCTTCAATGTACCACTGACCATTCTCCTTTTTAGTTATTATCCCTTGTTCTTTGGAGCAAGACGGATCATTCGATTTACATACCGTACGATTAACGTACTTAGCATAAAGTTAAGTTTCATAGCCACAAAAGTGTGTGTTAACATAAATAACCGCTATTTTTGAACCTTATGAAGTTCCCTTACAGCTGTGCAAAGCAGACCTAAAATGCTACCACCAAAAAAAGAGAAGAGACTCTTCTTATGAGGGAGTTATTACCACCCATTTGTAAAGCTGTTCCTACAGAAGTACCAAACAGGTAAAACAATATCAACCCTTATTGGAACAGCTCTGCATTGGATAGAAGTCAATGCAGCTTGTGGATTTACGGCTGAAAATTTGCCCTTCCATCCGCAAAAAGATTTATGGGGGGGAAATAAGGTACTGGCTAAAAAAGACTCCTCTTTTTTTAACTATCTGCATACATTTAATGCGTGTGCCTTCATGAAACACAGAAGCAGCATTGTGTTAGGCCTGGTACCTGCCTTGTCCTAAGGAATCACAGTTATAAACCACGGCAGCGACATCTATAACCTCTCTGAAAACAAGATGAAATAAAATCCCACCTCTCCACTCTTTGAATAACTGATAATTGAGCCCTGGGTAACACTTGAGACACCAACAGCTTTTCTTCACGTTCAATAAACAAGGATTTGAAGACGTTAAAGCTTTTAAGTGCCGTTTTACCAGAAAAGAAAACCAACAACAACCAAGCATTTTTCTGGGTTATTTGAAATACCCCGAAATGCACCCTGTGTCTACCTTTGACTTTTATTTGCTAACTTAGAGAGCTTACCCACTAGCAAACAGTCTCTCTTATTTCTGGAAACTCACAAACACTTGCCAGAATTAGTCATATATATATATATATA
>NW_010190626.1:0-418 GCF_000695765.1 Mesitornis unicolor | reverse complement strand
AAACCAGGCTCTGGTCATCTCCAGAGAAAGCAAGGAAGCCTAGAACTAAAAGTTCTACAAATTTCGTGCTACAAATTGACTTAATAGAAAAGACAAGAGCCAGCAACAGACTTCTGTTCTTGCATCTTTTGTATAGGACAAGAGCTTTACTGTTTCCATTGGAGAGATAGCTCCTACCAGCGGCCACGAAAATTGGAGGTGAACGTGGACGAGAGAGCCAAACACAGAACAGCACAGCAAAAACATTTGTTTGGCTAAAGAAGCACTTTGCAGGGAAACGGAAATGCAACAACAGCTTTCATTCCTAGCCAATTTATGGTGAGAGTTAGAGGTGAACGTTTACCATATTGAAACCAGGCTCTGGGAAGCTCCAGTGAAAGCCTGGTGGCAAACGATGGCTTCTCACGGGAGCAAGGAA
>NW_010190625.1:0-7313 GCF_000695765.1 Mesitornis unicolor | reverse complement strand
CTGCCATTCAGCAACTGTCCGCTCGCCACGTCCCCCACGGTGCCATAAACCCTGTTGGTATGGCCCAGCTCGGAGAGGATTTGGTCTTCTGCCGGGGAGAGGAGGAAGAGCAGAGGGAGGAGGTCAGCACAGGGGTGACTCCCATAGTCCCCCAGCCCCGCACCAGATCCCTACTCACCACGAAAACTGAGCTCGCTGTCGCTGACGCCACAGTCCTCAGCCGAGCTCTCCTTCTCAAGTTTGCCTCCTCCACGGCTCCGCTTGACGCTCTTGTAAAACTGCCCCCAGCGGTGCCGCCCCGCGTCCTTCTTCAGCCGCTTCTCCTTGGCCCGCCGGTTCTGGAACCACACCTGGGCGGGAAACGGGGACCTCGATGGCACCGCGGCAGCTCTGCATGCCGGCACCCCTGCAGGCCTGCACCCCTGCCACCCAGCATACCAGCACCCTGGCATCCCTACATCCCAGTGCACCAGCATCACTGCACCTCTGCCACCCAGCACCCGTGCAATGCCACGTGCCAGCACCCATACGACCCGGCACCCCTGCACCCTGGCATGCCAACATCTATGCAACCCAGCTCCAACACACACGCGCAAACCAGCACCCCTACACCCCAGGTTGCACCTCGGCTATCTGATACTCCTCCATCCCAGCACCTTGTATGCCAGCACCTGTGCGATCCATCACACACACACCCCTGCATCCCAGCATCCCTGAAACCCACCAACCTGGCACCCCTGCACTGCTGAAACCCAGCCCCCCTGCAGCACAGCCCCCGCAACGGGACCCGTGCATCCCTCTTCTCTAGGGGCAGTGTGGACCAGGGGCACCCCCATGGCCTCACCTGCACCACCCTCATGTCGAGCCCCGTCTCGGAGGAGAGCTGCTCCCGCACGTGCCGGGCGGGCTTGGGGGAGTTTTTGTAGGCGTTCTTCAGCGTCTCCAGCTGCTTGGCCGTGATGGTGGTGCGGGGCCGCTTCGCGCCTGCCTCGGAGTCATCTGCAAGCGAAGGAGCCGGTACCAGCCCCAACCGCAGCAGCGTGAGCAACCCCAAACCACCAGCCCACACTGCTGGGGAAAAGCTCCCCCAAAACCGGCTGCCCCAGACCCCACAGCAACCGCTTCCCGCAGACACACCACCAGTGGCATGATCCACAGCCGTTCCTTGACATAATGTCCCGTCTCACAGCTCTTTTGGGGCGCCTACCGTTCTGCTTGGCGGTCTCGTAGTCCTCCTTGCAGACCAGCCGCCCGTCCTCCATCAGGTAGAACTCGTCGCCGGTGGCCAGCTGCCGGCTGCAGATGATGCAGGCGAAGCAGTGGAGGTGGTAGACGAAGTCCTGGGCCTTGCGGACCACCTGGGTGGGGGGGATGCCCTGCTGGCACGCCGTGCATTTGGTCCCGAAACGCCTGCAGGGAGAAGCGAGTGACCCTGAGCCCCGCGGTGAGGTAGGCTTCGCTGGAGATGGGGTGGGGACCAGGAGATGGGGCAGAGTTTAAACCAGCAATCAACCTAATTATGCATGACACTTCACACGGCAGGGGTTTATCTTCTTCAGAGTGAAAGACCGGCCTAATGGAGCTGAGGGAGGTTTGATTTTAATGGTTCTTTTAACTAATGCTTATAGGCTGCCTGATTTTCCCCTGCAAGGACAGTACATATTTCATCCACATTAATACCAAATAAATTAATTACACCGCCCCACAAGCATGATGAATCCCAGATTAATGCAGAATGATGGGGCTCTTACACCATAATGACAGCCCGACGGGTGCCACCCCTACGCTGGGTAGGCGTGGGTCCAAGCCAGCCCACAGCACGGCTGCAAGGAGCATGCAAGAATGGGACAAAGAGCATGGCCAGCAGCCCCCACAGATGGCAGGGGCTCTGCTGCAGGGAGCCTGGGGTGCCCATCACTCCGGGAGCACCCACGGGCTGGGTGCTGCCATGGGAGTGCAGCCCAGGGTTGTAGCAGGGTGCAGTTGCCCTATGCAGACATGAAGGCTAACACCCACATAACACCACCTGGATAACACCTGCTATAAACTGAGTTATTACGAGGGCGCCATATGCCACGAAGTGGTGGCAGCACTGGAAAAGGGAAACCCTAAACGTCTTGGTCCCCAGCACAAAGGCTGCAGGGGGAGGTGGTGGTGTTTGGGGATGCCCAGGGGGTGCAGTCACCTCTTGCTGCCTCACAGAGCATCTCCTGATCACGCAAAAACACCCCACAAGCCCCACAGCTGCCTGTGCCCTTGCGCCCTCTGCAAAGCCAGGGCACAGCCACCGAAGTTGGGTCCCCAAAATTGTCCTGGAGTCATGCAGGTGACACCCAGGGATGTATCCCAAAGGGAGAGCCCCCAGATGTCTGCTGGAGACACCTCAGCTCTGCTGGCGTCAGCGGGATGGGATGGGATGGGTGACAGAGGGAGGGATAGCACAGGCAGACAGATGATGCTTTTCTGCACCCAAGGCTGAATCAGTGCATGCTCTGCAGCCCCCATCCTCCCTCTGCCCATCCAGCCCCCCTCACATAACGCTATTAAAGCCACTTCAACAACCCCCAGCATTATGGGCTCTTTCTGCACCACCTGGGGATGGCCAGACTCAGGGCAGGGCTGCTCGCAGCCAGGGACCAAGCACTGCGATTCGTAGGAAGGAAGAAAATATTGTGTGTTTTTTTTTTTAAATCTGGTCTTTTTGGAAGCAACTCCTTCATTGTAAACCTGCCTCTACACTTGGCCTTAAGTCCTCGCGTCCTCTGCGGGTTACCCACGCCGAAATCGATGAGCGGTTGAAATAAAGGTGAGGCGAGAGCCTGAGCGAGCACCGAGATGCTATTGATTGGCACCGAATAATCCAGGCAGGACCTCATCTAAGAAAGTCGCTGATCTTTCAACTCTAATTAACATTGATTACCTGCACCTTTTGGGCAACTATTTAAATGACTCGGAGATTAATAGGCTGGAAAATATCAGAAGTGAAGTGTTATTACTTGGGCAGTACTTGACCGGATGGGAAGGAGAAATTCAAGGTGCGTCTTCAACCCTGATGGGTGAGGGGAGGGACCCGTAGGAGGCTTGATAGCCCGGGGATGGGCAGGGAAAGTCCTGCCCAGGGATTAGTGCGGGGTGTAATCGCCATCAGTCGGTTTAGCCTAAAGGGTGAAGCAGCAGCCCCTCCACTTCCCGGCCATTCGCCACCGGCAGAGCTGTGCCCAGCCCCTGTACTCTCTGCTATCCCTTGGGAAAGCTCCCAGATCCTGCCGGCAGCCAGGGACTAAAGCATCCCTGCTGAAAAGTCCACTTTTAATGGGAAAGGAATCGTCCTGCCTGGCGGGAGCAGGGAAATGCCGAGGCTGGGGCATCGCACAGTGCTGAGGCAGCTGCCGACAAAATCAAATGAGGTTTTTACCAGGAGCAAAAGAAGGATTTTAAAAAAAAAAAAAAGGGAAAAATATGAAGGGAAGAAACGGCATCAGCAAAGCCGGGTGAGGTGAGGAGCTGAGGAGCTGACAGAGCTCGGGCAGGAGCAGCGCTGCCTTGCACGGGTTACTCCTGCCCTCTAGCTCCGCGCGGAGCCGGGGCCACCGCCGAAACGCCGCAGGGAGCCATCCCGCGGGGTCTGAACCCAGCACACGGCAGCAACGGGAGCACCAGGGAGATCCGGGGCTCTCTGACGGTTCAATCCCAAAAACCAGCATCCAGCCTGCGGCAGCTGGAAAGCACCAACATCTCCTTTATGTCCACAACGACAACAAAATGGAAAGATAGACTAAGATTTTTTTTGAAAAATTACATTTAAAAATAGGTTGTGTGTTCTTCTGCTTCGCGGGAGGGGAGAGGCTGCTTTTGAGGGGGGGGCATGCTCCGCATGGTACTCACTTGAAGAAGTCTTCCTTGCAGTAGACGCTGCCGGCCCGGGAGAAGCAGCGGTCGGCCAGCTGCATCTGGCAGTCAGCGCACTTGAGGCAGGAGCTGTGCCAGTGCCGGTCCAGGACCTTCAGGATGAACTTGTCCAGAATGTGCTGGCTGCAGCCAGCGCACTGGGGGATCTCTGGGCAGCGGGGAGAGAGATTAGCGGTGTCAGCCACTGCAGCCTCCGCAGTGCTCCCGGCCAGCCGACACTGGTTCGTGCCCATCCTTTTTGAGGGTGATGAGGTGGCACCCCGCACCTCGACGGTGTCCAGCGCATCTTCCTTTGCCAACCTTCACCAAAACCCTGGAAGGGGTAGCAAAGCCCACGGCCTCGCCATGCACAGATGCACAGAAATGATGCTTTTCTTTTCTACATCCCTTTTTTTTTAGGCCATGCTCCCTGCCACCTGTCTCCCCATCCGTCTTTCTCTTCCCTTGGCATGGCCCCCCACCAGGGACACATCTTGTTGCTCTCCACAGCCATCCATGACTCTCAACAGCCAGGCTGAGGGGTGGCTCGACCATCCTCTGCATGGACTCTAGGATGAGGAGCAGCGATTTGGCCAAGTTACAGCAAGTGCTGCTGTTGCAGGTCACCCACGAGGGGTCCCAGCTGTGACTTGGGGGTGCCCACCCCCTCCGTTCCACCCACAGAGGCTTTCAATATGTGGGCAAACATCTCCGCCCCTCTGCTCCCACCATGGACCACAAACCACCCATGCTGCCTGGTCATCAACCCACCGCAGCACCAGGGCATGGGGTGACTTTGCACCCTCCATGGTCCAACACCCTTTAGGATCCTATTTTCCCTGTGATGTGTTTCTGCTCGCTTTCTACCACCCAGCTGGGGGTACAGCGCCCCCCCATCACTGCAGACAGATGGAAAACACAGGCAAAGCCATGCCAGAGCATGGGCCAATGAGCAGGGATAGGGGTCCAGCACCATGCAGTCCCCCCCCTGCAGCACCCATGCTGTGGGAGAATGCTTGGAGGAGGGCTTCTTCTAAGGCAAGATGTATATCTGGCTATCCTGACTCTTATTTGTATATATTATATATGTGTGTGTGTGTGTGTGTGTATATAGGCAGGTGCTACATGCAGATATACATGTATCTGTACACAACGCCTGCTTATCTATAGATCTGGAGAGGCAGCTATTTCTCTCGCTCACTGTCTGCTCACACCGCAGAACCAACGGGAGCTGTTGGCAGAGTCTGTAGGAGACAATTGCCCGCTAAAAGCCAGGCACATCGCGCTGCCATACACGTGTGAACAAAGATTGATTTTGGGGGGGGACGGGGACACCAAACGAAAAAAAACCATGCCCGTAGCTGCAGCGCAAGAGCAGGAGCAATGTTTATGCTTTAGAGCTGCCTCCCTCTGCAGCCGGAGAGCGGCCGGCAAGGAATATCGGGGACGGTGTTGATTATGTGTGATTTTTTTTATGCTGCTACAAGTGCTGGGGAAGCTCAGGGGGCTCTGCTGTCCCCAGCCGCAGTGACTGAGCTGGGTGGCTCCTTTACTGACCCGCCGAAAAATAAGACACCGCCTCTGGCTCCGCACAGCCGGGCAGCAGGGAACAGGGGTCGGGATGCCCCTGCTCCGGGGGGCAGGAGCTGCCCTGGCCGGGAGTAAGGTGTGCCCGGGGACCTCAGCGACTGGGGGGGAGACGGGGACCTCCTGGCCTCTGGCCTGGGTGCTATCGTGAGGGGAAAAATGGGGGTAGGGGGAGAAAGGAAAAATGGGGAAAAAAGAAAAATAAAAGATAAAAAACAGGAAAAAGGAGAAAAAAATAAAAAGAAAATGGAGAAGATGAAAAAATTAAAGAGAAAAAAGGGGGAGGGGAGAAAAAAAATCAAAGGAAGAAAGGGAAAAAAAGAAAAACTAAAAAGGAGAAAGTGGGAAAATAAAAATATTTAAAAGGGGGGAAAGGAAGGAAAAAGGAAAAAATAAAAAGGGGGGAAAGAGGGGAAAATAAGGCAAATATTAAAAAGTAGAAAAGAGGGAAAAAGAAAAAAGTGGAAAAGAGGAAAAAAGTGGAAAAGAAGAAAAAAGTGGAAATGGGAAAAAAGGAAAAGGAAATTAAAAAGAGGAGGGGAAAATGAAAAAAGGAGGAGGGAAAAAAGAGGGCAGGAGGGAAAAGGAGAAAAAGAGAGGAGAGGAAAGGAGTGAAACTGATAAAAAGGGAGGAAATGGGGAAATAGAGTGGAAAAGGAAAAAGAATAAAATGAAAGAAAGAAGGAAAAAAGAGGAAAGAAAGAAGGAAGAAAGAGGAAAGAAAGAAGAAGGAAAGGGGAAAGAAAGAAGGGGGAAAAGAGGAAAGAAAGAAGGGGGAAAAGAGGAAAGAAAGGGGTGGTAAAAAGAGGAAAGATAGGGAGGAAAGAGGAAAGAAACTGGGGGGAAAGAAGAGGAAAGAAAGGGGGAGAAAAGATGAAAGAAAAAAGAGAGAAAGGAGGAAATAACGGAGGGTAAAAAGAGGAAATAGCACAGGAGAAAATTTTATTATTACAGCCTTCAACAAAATTATTTTAAAATACCTGGGGGTACTGACACGTATCTCGAGTGAGGGCAGGTTATTTTATCATTCCCAAGGTTGGACAGTTACAGTCCCAGTGCCCTTCAGCCCGTATTTATTGCTGGCATTTCAGCCTGTGTCACATTAACGACAGCAGAATAAATAATTTAAAAAAAAAAAAAAGAAGTATTTCCAGCTTCCACAGCTCCCCCTCCTCCTCCTTGCCCTGCACACACCTGGGGTTTTGCCTACCCCCCCCCAGCTGCTGCTTGCAGGGCAGCACCGGCCCCATTTCCCAAATGTCATTCGTGGAACGGCGGCGGGAGCGATGCGGAGGCTGCTGGCGTGGATGCACAGCACCAGCCCCGAGAGCGGGCACGCTCGGCAGTGGCACGATTGTGTCGGAAATAGGGATGCACATTTGTGAAACGAGGTTTGTAGATAAATGGTTATTTATATAAGCATGTGCATACACATATATATATATATATATATTCACACACACGCACACACACACATATATATATTTTCTTACTCACATGTATACATAGATTCATATACTTGCAAGCTAACCAACCCAGCTTTCTCCCTTTTCAAGGAGGCAAAGCAGCTTAATTTCAACACACAAACAACTGGAGCAGATACTACAATGCCTTCCTCCAAATTTCTAGAGAAAAAAATAAATTTTGGTTTTGGTTTTGGGTTTTTTTTTTGGTTAATAACAAAGAGCTCCCGCTCTGTCCATAGGCTCATGGCTCCAACCAAATGTGTCCAGGTCTGGGTGTGCACACACATATGGGCACAACTTGCATCAACTTGGTGGCTCTCCCTGCTGAATAATGCTAATACTAAGAAGAAATAATGTAACAATAATAATAAA
>NW_010190624.1:0-822 GCF_000695765.1 Mesitornis unicolor | reverse complement strand
ACCCCATAGTTCCCCATTGCACCCCACTGAACCCCTTGCACCCTTCATCACCCACATCCTGCCCACCCCACAGGACTCCTGGCCCGAGAAGGTACTGCCCCATAGCACCCCATAGCGCCCCATTGAACCTCATAGCTCCCCATTGAACCCCATTGAACCTCATTGCATCCCATAGCTTCCCATTGCATCCCATTTAAACCTATTGCACCCCATTGCACCCTTCATCACCCACATCCTGCCCGCCCCACAGGACTCCTGGCCCGAGAAGGTACGCCCCATAGCGCCCCATTGCATCCCATAGCTCCCCATTGCACCCCATTGAAACCTATTGAACCCTATTGCACCCCATTGAACCCCATAGTGCCCCATTGAAACCTGTTGAGCCCCATTGTATCCCACAGCACCCTGCTGTGCCCCATTGCACCCCATAGCACCCTGCTGTGCCCCATAGCTTCCCATTGCACCCCATAGCACCCTGCTGTGCCCCGTAGCACCCCATTACACCCCATAGCTCCCCATTGAAACCTATTGAACCCTATTGCACCCCATTGAACCCCATAGTGCCCCCCTGCCCTCCCCGCAGGACTCCTGGCCCGAGAAGGTACTGCCCCATAGCGACCCATAGCACCCCATTGAACCCCATAGCTCCCCATTGAACCCCATAGCTCCCCATTGAACCCCATTGCATCCCACTGAAACCCATTGAACCCCATAGTTCCCCATTGCACCCCACTGAAACCTGTTGAACCCCATTGCACCCCATTGCACCCCATTGCATCCCATTGCACCCTATTGCACCCTTCATCACCCACATCCTGCCCA
>NW_010190623.1:0-14003 GCF_000695765.1 Mesitornis unicolor | reverse complement strand
CTCACTACAAAGTACTGCTGAAAGAGCAAACAATGTTTAAAACTTTAGTTCACTGTAAGATACCATGGCAAGAAAAACAAACTAACTAAAAATTACTGTGGATGCTACAAAGTATCTTTTAACATAAATCAATGGCTACGCACTTCTGGGGTTTTTGGGGTTTTTTAAGCATTGGTTCAGAAGGGGTTTGTTTTTTGTTGGTTTTTTTTTCTGAATCTTACCCTGCTAGTGCATCCATCCTTCCACAGGGAATTACAAAGATAGCAGATCATAATGCAACTTGCAGGATAGATTTATGTTTTCTTAAGTGCTACTTCATTATCAAATGTTAACGTTACAAGCAGGAAGATCAGTTCCTACGACATTAATAATTCTGTTTTGTAGTACATTTTGCTTCATGGCAGACAGTAACTTTAATATAGGGTTAAGTTTGCTCAGTGGAATCTCCCACCCTTCTGTAACTTCAAGATCTTCTCAAAACCCAGGAAATAGGGAGTTGAGAGTCATTTAAATACTATTCCAATATTCATGCCCTTGGTCTGCCATATTAACTGTCTTTTTGACCATATTCAGTCCCACTCCTTAGGAGTGAATGCAGTATCGTTAGTTCTGTGGGCTTCTTCCATTCCAGGGTCCATTTCCAGGCTTGTTTTCAAGCTCCCCAGCATCACACTTCCCAGCTTCCTTGGATGTCAGTTCCCTGTGATGTGATCTTTGGTCCTGGTAGAGAGACAGGTTCTCTCCTATATTTGTGTGTCCTGGAATGAAGGCTGCAGATATGCTCCAGATCTGCATTAGCTTTGTGATTCTTCCCACTCCTCACATCAGCTCAGATCTTTTTCCTCTGTTCCTTCCTGGCCCCTTGTAGTCTTTATTTTGACTTTCATTTTTACCTTTTGTAGTTCTTTACTTATATGAAGCACTAGAACAAGTGCTTCACCTTACCCATTTCATTTCCTATAAAGTGCTTGGTTAGTTCTGCCTGGAAAACAAAAGGAGAATGCACACTGCAAAAATGACAGAAAAATCCAAGTGAAAATATTTTGGCTTCTACCCGTTAACCACTTTTGTTCTTTGTGCGTCTGCACAAAGTTCACCTAACTATTCTTTCAGCTCTCATTCAAATTGAGATAGCTCAGCCAGCCATAAAATGAGAAGAATATACAGCAGAAGAGAAGACAGCATGCTCTTTGCTACAGCAGTTATTTCAAGCGTCAGTCCAGGTAACAGTACTATAGTAGTGATTCTGCCAGTCTGCATGTTAAAGCTCCACTGCAAGGGGTTTTGTTCTACAGAGTTCATAAACAACTTCCTGCAGACCTTCACAGGATCTGTCTGCTATACTCTGAGACGTAAAAAACCCACAACACTCAGTGCTCACCAGAGATTATAAATTTGGATGTATTTAGTTACAACAAGAAAAATCCTGTATTTCAAGAGTTCTCTTTTTTCTCCCACTCTAATATTTTCACTCCCGTTCCTTTCTTTACTCTTATGTATGACAATTTTGGAAGGTGTAGCAAAAAAGGCAGAATTACTTAGGGTTCTTTTCCTTTCAGAATGAGAACCTAATCTAATACTGTTAATAGTGCGGAGAACATTTGTAATGATTTTGTGATACAGTATATTCAGTGGAACTGTTCTTGCAAACTTACTTAACTCAAGAGATACTGTAGCAATGTGAGGGCATGGTACCTTCCCTAGTCTGAAGACATAAAACCAAATTCACATCTTCTATGGAAGCAATGGGTGCATGTTCAGCACAATGATACCTACTTTTTTGGCTTTTTTTTGTCCTTCTGGAAACGTGTAGTTGCTTTGATTCATAGGAATTAACATCATTAGATATATATTAAAAAAAACCCCAACCGAAACAACAACAACAACAACAACAACAAAACCCCACCAAACCAAACAACTCCTACTCAGTTAATTTGGTGCTGTGACTGGCCCCCACATCTTCCCTCCAGCTTCAAAGAAGAAACTTAAGATCATACCCATGACTCATTAATTTTCATAAGTTACCCAATAATTATTTTCTTTCGCTTAAAATTGTTAATTAAGCCCCAGATTGCCTATGCTGGTTGAGTTGCTTGCTGTGGTTGGACAAATAGGCAGCAATTTAGTTGAACTGGATAGTCAGAACATTTTGGCATTCCTAAAGCTAACAAACCAGTCATTAACAATGCACATTTGTACCCAAATGGATTAAAAGAATTGTTTCATTGTCCGATGAGTACAATTTATGCCTTGTACCCAATGGCAATTACTACCTAAATGTTGACTTCCCTAAAACGCTAGTGACTTCATGATGGCTACATCTCAAAGCAATTGATTTTTTCTACTTTTTTAGGTTTCATTATATTAAACACTCTATTTATGGAAGGACTGACTGATGGCATTTTAGCAAATTTTTAAAATGTTATTTTTTTAAAAAAAAGAGAATACAGTATTGATAAGTTGTACAATGATGTGTTCAAGGACAAAGTTTCTAACGTAGAAACTGAGCTTCATGTTTTATATAATCTTCTGAGAATGCATGTACAAATAATTTGCATATATTAGCAGAGAAGTAAGATTTCTCTCATTTTTTTAAATCAAGGTAAAGTATAATTTGGGAAAAAAGCAAAATATTTGTGAGATTCCAAGATGCTGTTATACAGCTGCTGAAGCCTCAGTCTTCTGTGTTTTGTTATCTGTGAAAATAAGACAGAATTTGGTCCTTGATCATAGATAAGTTTAGCTCTGATAACTCTGCAATTGGCAAATACGCATCATTTTCACTGCTATGTCTTTCCATTCCAGATTCTTCAGGGATTACAATAAAGTAGTTCTGTCCATATTATAGATCACTTAAGAAGCACTGTAAGGTGGTGTATTATTTTCTTTTATGGTAGTTATAAATTATTTGAGATTATATTTCAACTCTGAGTAAGTCTGCAACACCCAGGAGATCTGTTTAGAGAAGCTGTTTAAAAGGTACCTCTTCTACAAACAGCAAATGCACAATTCTGGCATTGTTCACTAAGCCATTGTATTACTGGTATATGCAAGATGGATGGAAATTTGCCTGACTTCTTTCTGGCTTTGGCTACCTTTGCTCCTTTAGTCTAAGAGATGTTTTGTCATTGCAGGAAATGTTTCTGTAAAAACTGAAAGTCAGCTAAAATTATTAACAAGTTTGCACCAATGTGCACCTAAGTGTCAACCCAAGACTGCTCAGAAAGTTACTGTACCAGAAACTGTGTTCAGGCTGCAGTCTGAAGGGGGACAGAATCTTCTGACTGACTGATGAATATGCTTTTAGTGGGCAAAAAGAAGAGATTTTAAAGGCCTTTACTAAACTTGGTGTTTACCCAACAGCTGCTCCCTTAAGGGACTCCCTTCTGAATGACTCAGTTCTGCAATACAACATCTACTTCTACCCCGGGAATTGGAATATTCAGAAAAACAGTTGAAATAAGAATCCACCACAGTCTTGTATTCTCTGTAATGGAACAAGTGCCTCCAAATTGCTCTTGGTACCTCAGTTCCCAATGTCCTTTCACCTACATCAATATAGTGCTAAAGATGTGTATGAAATTGTACTAATTTCAGTGAGAGGTAAATCTGGCCCTTTCTATCTCTAGAGGTGCCAGCAGGAGAAATGCTTGTTGCTGCCGGGTGAAATAGAGGGCAGTGAACAATCTGGCAATCTGTAAAAAGGCCCCTTGGGAAGAAATGCATTAACAAGAAGGAGATTAAAAAAAAAATGTTTTAAGAATTGTGCTAAAATACTGGATGTAGGGTAATCCTAGCTGTACTCAAGCTGACCTTTTTAATTTTGCTAGTTCTTGGAGTAAGAAGCACAAAGTCGTAATGAAATTTCTCACAAATTCCTTTGAAGGACAGCAAGACAATCTGCTTAATTATTTATGGCAGTTAAGTCTGTTTTTTAAAAGCTTGTCATAGTAATTAATAATCTGTTAGTGTAATTGCATTTTCTGTGCACCTCTTTATTTAATGTTTTTGTATTACTGTTTTTATAATAAACCCTGCAGGGAATTTTCCTCTCTGCCAAACCATTTTATATCCTTGGCATATGTCCCGCCTATATAGTTTTTGCCAGATTTTCCTGGTTTAGTTTCTGACAACCACCACAATTTAAGAAGGATGTGTAAGGTTTTGGGGTTTTTTTGAGGCGTTTTGTTTTAGTGTTGTTTTTTGTTTTTTAAATTATCACCAAAAAAAATCTCCATTTTCAGACACTCAAAAATGAAAAACAGAGGTTGATGATTGAATAGAATTATTCGGCGTATTAAATAGTTCTCATCTTGGCACTGCCAAAACCGAAGAGAGACTTGAACTTCACCTGTCATCTTTTTTTGGGGTTTTTTTGAGGCGTTTTGTTTTAGTGTTGTTTTTTGTTTTTTAAATTATCACCAAAAAAAATCTCCATTTTCAGACACTCAAAAATGAAAAACAGAGGTTGATGATTGAATAGAATTATTCGGCGTATTAAATAGTTCTCATCTTGGCACTGCCAAAACCGAAGAGAGACTTGAACTTCACCTGTCATCTTTACAGGCCCCAGGCCACTGTGGGGGCGCCTGCCAGCACCGCTCTCCAGGCAGCGATGGCCAAGTGCACTGCTCATTATGCACTGATATTCCATACTGATTTTTTTTTTCCTCAGACCAACAGTATGCTGCCTTTGAAAAGACATGGGCAGTATTCCTTTAAAATAACAAACACCTCCCACCTGTCGCCATATAACCAGACAACCATTGAGAATGTCAGTGTTTCAGGTAGAAGAAGTGCTGTATTGCAAGTTACAGGAAAGATTCTTTTCCTTGTGAGGAAACCATCTTCTAGAAATGCTACTGGGTGCAATCACTTGAATAGACTATTTACTGTTTGTAAGAAGAGTAAGAGAACCTTCTATACGTATAAATAATAGTTTTTAGCTAGAATGGCCACCATCTGTCGCATTGACTTGGACACAATAAAGCACAGGTATTTTCAGTGTCCTGCTTGGAGTGTTCTGTTCCTTCCAAAGTCTAGATCTACTGAATCGTAAGTCCTATGATTTTTTTTCGCAGTTTCGCATGTAAGAGTATTAATTTTGATAAAAACGTAGCCGTTTACTTTCTGACCATACAAAATCTGTTTTAAAGAGTGCCATGCATCTGTAGTGAATGAATTTGCTGTTTTAAAAGCACTCTGAAGAGGAAAGGAAGTTTTGTATGCTGTCTAAAAACAAAACCACATCCAGCATTCAGAACACTATCAACAATTCAATACTGGATTTCTATACCACTTTAAGACTAGCTTTTCACAGAACAAGTGTAATTTCTTCATTTATTCTGTACTCTGAGTTTTTATCCTAATGGGAAATTATAGCTTTGTGCATAAATAAGCCACTTAGACTTACGACAATACAATTAAAGATTCTTAGTGCATATGACTAAAAATTTTATAAAGGCTTTTTCAAGTATTAATGGTACATGAATCATAAATATATAAAATTTACTCTGTAGAAGTTGTAATCTCTCCCTGAAGACTATTTCTTCAGAAAGTGTAGATTAAGACTTTCTTAGCTCCTTTTTGTAGTAAATACATACATATTTCAGCTAAATTCTCTCTTTAAAAAAAGTCCCATACAATGCCCAAGAGTCCCACGTATCTCGAGGAAGCATGGAATTTATTCAGATGGAATATTTTATATGGGCGATGTATTTCAGAGGAAATAGCATCTGTTCAGACATACTTATTTAAACAAATAATGTACTGCTGTAACTCAGAGAAAAACACTTTTCTTTCCAACTAGTGTTGAATTGAGGAAAAAATGTTTCCCTGCAATGCCTGGACAGAGATGAATAGTAATGAAAGTTTGACTTAAAAACTAAACCTTCATCACTTTTTAAAAAAAGTTCTAAAAAGAAATAGCAAATTGGAGTAGGAAACACAAGAACGGAAAAAAATAAAAGGTAGCATAATTAAAATTCAAAAGAGATTGAAAGGGTCTGATTAATAACTGTGAAATTTGGTTCTTCTCTAAACACTTCAGTCCCTACATAGTGTTCTACTTGTCTGGCCATCTGTCATCCTCAGAAGCAGGTTCAGCTACACCATTCTGCAAAGGGAAGTCTTCGGTTTCTGGCTGACTTCCTTCCGAGCAGTGGGGTTTTCATGTTTCTCAATTTGGGGCAACTGAAAATGTCTGATGGAGTGTGGATCTTATGATGGGTATTTACACAGTGGAGTTGTCTGGTGATACAATTATGCTAGCACAATTGTTACTTTTTCTGATGTGAGTCAGATCAGTGCAATATTCTGAGCAGAAGTGATTTCCTTAACTGGGTTTAAAAAAAGATGTATGTCTAGTGTAACAAAAAAATATATTTTTTTAACTCTTCTCAGAGTGTGGACAGTGTAACCTTAGAGTTCTAGAAAGAATGGTTGAAGAACTGTTATCCTTATTACAAAAAAATTTTCTAACCTGCCATTGAAACTGTGTCAGAAAGTGGGAGAAGTATGTGTTCAGACTCTAATCAGGCAGGGACATTCATCCATCCTTGGATGAACAGGTCGTACTACAAAGAAAGCCCAAGAAAAGTGTGTTCTTATTTCCAGAGTAGGAAATGTAATTTTCTCAGGTCCTCTAAAAGAGGGTTCAGTCAAGTTATCTTTTAGAATTCCTGTGAGAACTATACACATTCAGAGAAAACAACATTTCATGTAAACTAAACCAAGAAAGGGGTTGTTTGGGTTTTTTTTTTCAGATTCTCAGTAATACATGAGACGCTATGTTAACATTAGTGGTATGACAAATCTTGTCCAATATTTGGCCTTTTACAAGTGTTTTTGGCTTTTTTGTTTATCTTTAAAATATCTCTGCATGGTATGTTTGTTATACAAGAAGCATTATGTTGCAAATCAGTTTGTCTCAAAGTTCTTTTAAGCGTGCACTGAACATGCAATAGAGTGGTGTTCTGGATTAAAAAGTGTTAAAGAACAGAAATCAAAACGCTGCATCAAACTAAAAGTATTTATAGCAGTTTTGTGGGTAGCATAAAAACTTATTGAAGGTAGTTAGACGAGTCTGGGCTAGTAAGCACTTAGAATAAGAAATTTCAGCCTCTGTATCAGAAATATTTGGTATTGCCCATAAAACTTGTTGTTAGCCACCACTCTTCCCCAGGAAGGTTACAACACACTATTAAGAAAAATAAGCTGTAGCTAACTTCCACCCATCCTTATTTTATTTAAGTATCTGACAACGTTATTACTGGCACAGATTACATGCAACAAAGGCATCTAAATGGAGAAGGTTGCACAGTGTGCATGACAGGTAAGTTGTCTGCATAAAACATCACTTGTGCTGCAGTTCAGTGCTTCTCTGCATCTGAATGCCCAAAGCTATCCAGGACATTTCTGGATCTTATAGTCTTCCTTGCCTTGATGGATCTAGGATTTAGGCTTTACAGTTACTTCCCCATCTCCTTTTCTTTCTTTTTAAACTGTGACACACACAAAACGTGAAGCCAAAATTTTGCTCTTAAAATAATGAGAAGATAGGACTTTTCTTCAAGTTCTTTCTCATGTGTTGGTTCAGATAGATAAATTCATCTAGTTTTAAACTATGAGATACAACCTAATAGTTGCACAGGGTAAACTAAATTGATGTAAACTTATCTTTTTATGCTAGTGCATCCTTTGGGGTAGAATGTATTTATATTTAAAATACCAGGCTAATTGTTTCTGATCTGTGTAACTCTGCTTCAGTTTTATGAAGACTTAAGGCTGTTGACTTCGATGAACATGAAAGTGGTGTGTTTATTGCTAAAGCCGAGCTGTTGGTGTTGTAGGGAAT
Source organism: Mesitornis unicolor (assembly GCF_000695765.1). Lineage (NCBI taxonomy): Eukaryota > Metazoa > Chordata > Aves > Mesitornithiformes > Mesitornithidae > Mesitornis > Mesitornis unicolor. Next base: position 6,148 of record NW_010190623.1, on the reverse strand, counting down.
CAGAATTAGAAATATTAAATAGCATCAAAATAAATATGGTAGACATGACCAAATGTGAGTTCATAAGAAATGCAAATGGAAGCCAAGCACCATTACCTATCTCGGTTTCTGAACTACTAGCTCTAACACAACTCCCTGTAGTAGGAAAGTTCCTCTCATTGCTTATATGGCTTTTAAAGGCTTGCTGGCTTGGAATAATAAAGATTGTTTTATGAAGGAAGCTTTTTCCTGTGTTTGATCCTAAATGCATCCTACATTTCATCACGGTTACAAGAAATTCATGCTATAGTAGTGCATGGGGCTCACATGGGTAAACACATGGCACCAAGACTCTTTCTTGAAGTCTTCAGCTTTCAAAGTGAACTTGATTTTTAAAAAGCAAAAACTTCATAATAGCCTAATAGAACTTGTGCTCTGCGAGAATAGCTTTCTAGTTGTGTTGCCACTCTGAAAACCTGTTTGTTTATCTAGAGTTACTTAAGCAGAAAGAAAAGTAGGGTGAATATGTAAATGTCAGTGGAAGTACACCTTGAAGGTGGAAAACACTAGCTTGAAGACAAGGATATTAATTGATTTCTGCAGGTTTCTGCTTGTTTTGTCTGAAACAGACAAAGTATTAAGGACTTGAGTTATCATCAGAAGGTTGCTTCCACTTTAGATCATCAAGTCTCTAGAGGAGAAGGAGGAGTTTGACAAACCTGTTTCAAAACTGCAAGTGCATTGTGGCTCTCCTAGGCGTAGGTAGGTGGATAATACTGTGAAGCAAGTTTGCGTGCCTTAGAAATCAAATTTGAAGCCCTGTGTGATGAAGGAAGACATCCTGTGGTGAATAATTGGAGATATTATTTAAGAAAGTTTCTATATTGCAGTCTAACCCGTAGAGCATTGCCAAGGTCAGTGAGTGATTTGCTGTGTAATTGCCAGCTATAGAAGTTTAAGTTTGCCTAAGGACTGTTCCAACTTACACATGCAAGTTTTCCACAGATGTGACAAAACTAGGCTTTCTGAATTGTTTCTTCTGAATTTCTTCTTCATAGTTTTTTTTTTTGTACGTTACTGTACAGTTCAACCCTTCCGCACCTGGCAGAACTGCTATAGTGTGCCTAATTGTGTATGGTCAGTCATTACATAAAGACACGACTTGTAAAGTTTTTCCTAATATTTTTATGATTTTTAGTTGGTAGTGATTGGAAATATGTTAGTTTTTTCCCTTTATCTTTTCAGTAACGTGTATGTAACTAAGAAGAATAGGTAGATCCTCACAATCAGATTTTCTGATTTAATGTCCTTTACCAGAAAATCCACAATCTCAGCAAGATACTTTGTGGAGAGGGACTATGGATTTTTTTTTTCCATTCTAAACACTTTAAATCACTAGCCTGTAAATCGGATTAAGTTTCTTGCAAGTTTTATTCCTTAAATCATAATAAGAAGTTTTGAGATGTTTTTCTTGGCACACTGAGTCTTTGACTTCTATCGTGTATGAACAATCACAGAATCACAGAACATTAGGGATTGGAAGGGACCTCAAAAGCTGACCCAGTCCAATCCCCCTGCCGGAGCAGGAACACCCAGATGAGGTTACACAGGAAGGCGTCCAGGCGGGTTTTGAATGTCTCCAGAGAAGGAGACTCCACGACCTCTCTGGGCAGCCTGGTCCAGTGCTCTGTCACCCTCACTGAGAAGAAGTTTCTTCTCAAATTTAAGTGGAAAATAATATATATATTATATATATTATTGACATATTAAAATGACAAATAACTGTCATTTTTCTTTCGTGAAGACAATAACCTACTTGCAAATACTTTAAATGATCTCTAGCTAAGCCACTAAACTCCAGATGTAATTTTTAAATGTTGATACGTTACACTATTAAAAGTGATCATGTTAAGTTTTATTTAGGACTTTCAGCTACTTAATTTCTACAGTAGAAAATAATCTAATAGACTCTGACCCCGTAAAGTCCAGTTATTTTAAGAGACTGTATGAAGTAGCTAATTCTGCATTACCACATTTTTTTTACTCTTGGCAATGGGATCAGTAAGGAATCTGATCACTACTGCCACTTGTGTATATACAGAAGTGTTGCACATTTTGCAGTTTTGTAGAAGAAAATTGGTATGGCTTAATGCACCAAACAAAAAACTTCTTCTATGATATTAATATATATCTATTTTTCTCATGTTTTATTTTCTTAGACCAAACCTGATTAAGAACAGTTTTACTAATTTTTGCTAATGATTGAACAGAAAATACTAGTAACTTCATTTTATGTAACTTACTTTTACTTTTGCAGGTTGAGTACAATTTCCACCAGGCCGGGGTGATAATCTTAGAAAGAAATCCATCTTGTTAAAGATGAATAAATAAAATCCGACTTCTAGCCTGCCTCTTGTAAAATCACAGGGCAATCTGCTTTTCAGATTACACATACCCAATTTCAACTTCCAAGCAGTCATAAAATGCAGGGCAATTATCTTGATTTCAGTGGTGTCTTTAGCACTCCAGGACATTCATCAGGGCAGCTAATCACATTGAGGAAGTAATTCCAAGGTAGGCATTTTTGAAGAAGAGAACCCCGACTATTTTCAGATTAAAGCATGGAAATTGAGTTTTCTTTCATTTTTATCTGCAAATCTTTCCTGTTTAAAGCACCTTTGGCTTATATATGGAGGTAAATCCTATGGTTTTATATATGCTTAAATTATGTTGTTAAAGGATGCTTTTTTTGTAAAACCAACTATCTGTCATTATTATATGTGTAAAAACGTAAGAAAATACAACAATGGGTGTAAAGTAATGGCAATTACTTGTCTGAGGAGACTGAGGGGAGACCTTTTTGCTTTCTACAACTACCTGAAAAGAGTTGTTGCGAGGTGGGTGTTGGTCTCTTCTGCCATGTAACCAGAGATAGGACAAGAGGAAATGGCCTCTAATTGTGCCAGGGGAGGGTTAGATTGGATATTAGGAAAAACTTCTTTACCAAAAGAGTGGTCAAACACTGGAGCAGTATTTGTGTTACCTTTTGGAGACAGACTTTGTCTGGGCATTGGTTCCTCAGTGATACGGACTTTTCATTTAGGTGCCTGTATCCGTAAACCAACTTGATTACTTCTGTAAAAAATGGGTAAGTTGGTTTCGGTTCCTGGTAATCTGAGTTCAAGAAAGTTGGAGTGCCTTAAGTTATTTTCAGAACATGTTGAAGTGTAGTTGTGGAAAAGGATAATTTTTAAGATATGTGGCAAGAAATAATGGTGTACTTCATTTGATTTCATCCTGGCTGCTGTGGTCTTGATACTTTATTCCCTGGGAGGAATGACAGGAAGTGGAACTACTGCTTCTAGTGTTGTAAGGACCCAACATCTAAATGTCTAAGAAATTACTTGCTAAATATTAGAGTAATGAAAATATTTTATTGTAAAGTCAAGATATGTGACAGTGGCAGGGCCCTTGGATGTATTTACAGTTTCTATATGCTGTAGAGCTCCTCCTTAACAGTTTCCTTATCTACATTAATTGGTAAGCGAGGCTTACTGTAACTATGAATTTACTTATTTACTTTCTCATTTTCCATTTCCGTCATACTTGAAAATATCATTTATTTGATTTCAAATAAGAATTGAAGAGAGAAAGATGCATGAAATTCACTTAAGTGGAAAGTGAGGGAGAATAAATACAAACTTCAATTCACCAATATATTTCCTAGGATGAAGCATGAAGCTGCTTTCTGAACTGGTTGGGAGCCAGTAAAGATTGACAGTAATGAGACAATTACCATACAAGTGGCATCATTATCATGCTGGCTTCTGAGTTTTGATGTTTTTAATAGGCTAATCATATGGTCTGATATGTAGTGCCCCTCTGGCTGCCTTTAGGAAATAATCAATTTTTGTGTTAAATTATAAATTAGTATATTATAATGCTCAAGTATAAACATGGCTACTACAAAGCTTTTGTTACTGCAGTTCTGGAATAAATTTTAGTACTGAATCCTACTTTGTTATACTTGATATGGCATTGAAAAATACCAGTAGGAATATTTTTAAAAAATGTGTTCAACTTCATTTAAAGTTAGGGACAATACTACTTTCAAATACTTCCAATACTACTCTCAAATCATTCTCAAACAAATCCAGCAGATGAGAGCCTTTGGAGAAAGCTACGAAGTGTATCCAGAGCTAATTCAGATCTTGAGCCATAACTATCTGCACTTGAATGAATGGTGAGGAAAAATGGAGTGGACAAGATATGATCTAAACTCCTGTAGATTCTTGTGGGAAGCTAAAGTAGTTGTTTTCTGGTAGCCTTACTTTGCCATATTGGAAGCAGTACATGCATTGATTTAGCTGAGAGCTTACCCACATGTGAAGTTTATGGACAGCAGATGAGCATGTGGACTTGCAACCTGAGATTCTCCTCTGGACTGTCCACAAGTGTGGATTTTTTTTCTTTTATCTGCCAATTAGAAAGTCCTTGGAAATCAAAGTAAATTGTTTTGCACTTAATGCATAGAATTGTATCAGCACAGGGAGTTAGTGAGATGTAAATTCACACCCCAGTGTAATGTGTTCTAATTTCCCCAAGCCCTAAGGCCATCTTACTCCTGAATGAGAGCACCCAAATAGAGGTCTAAATGCATTTATTCTTTATAAGGTTTTCAATCATCCTGCTGTTGAATAGCCTCAAGCATTTCTGGCTGGTGGGGGAATGAGTTGCTTAATCATGAAGACTGCACAGGTTCAGTTTGGTTCTGGGTTTTGTTTCTTTTTGTTAGTCCCTTTCACTCTGGTAGAAGACTATAACACAGACTTTGAAGTTGACAAGTCTTCCTTGACTTTGAAGTTATGTTTTCTATGTTGGATAGCAAACAGCTCTACTTGATTAGAAGTTAGTTTTAGTGTGAACTAGTATTAACAGAAAATCAGTGTGATCCACAACCCAACACCCCTTCATCTAGCTGTTCCACCTGGGCTTTCAGGTAGGATGTAGCACTCCTGTGCCAGCAATCAATTTGGAAACATCAGTTGAGGCTGAGTATTGGGCCAAAGGGATGGATGTGTGGTGGTGTCTTGTTTCTACCTGTCTCCCATTCTGAGAAACTAATACACTGTAAGCTAAATTTGACGACTAGTTGTATTAACTTAGTTACCTTCTGCATTGGAATAAAAACTTCTTGTAAAATAGCTGTGTCTTTGCTGTAGAGTTTAGTCTGCTGCTTGTGCATGTGCACTGAAACAGTATTTTAGCCAGGTTGGGGTGACAGCACTATTGTCTGCTATCCTACCCTGTTTTGTGGCACAGGCAACAATTTAAATTAAAAGAGGCAAGCTGCTTCCCTGCCCCCCCCCCCCCCCCCCCCCCCCCCCCCGTAAAATATCTAAATGTTATATGAAAAAAGAGGGGACTTGAAAGAAAGTCCTTCAAGAAAGAGTTCTTGAAAGAAAAGAGAAAGGACTTCATGAGCAAAGATTTAAGCCTGGTTTACATGCAGTGTTTGGGATTTTGTTTGGTAGGAATATTGCAGTAGTACAGGGATGTAGACTACACATACCAATTCCTGTATAAAAAAAATACACTGCTGTAGCCGATTGTGATGCTACAAACACATTAACCTTGGAATAGGTTTACTACCTAAACTATGCTGCTCTGTAGTGAGATTATGTTCTTGGTCGGTGTGTTTTTCGTAGCTAGGCCTAGGTGTTTGCAGGCAATGGGTTATTACTGTGGTTGCCCTGCTGCAGAGAACTGGCTTTTAAATGTGCTTTAGGTGTTGTGGGTAGCCTTACCGTGCTGGATACTGCTGTTCTGAGCAGCAGCAGGGCATGGAAGTTTTCATCAATAGAGGCTTGTTCTGATGGCTTTTATATTTCTGGTTGTAAGGATGCTGCAAACTGAGGCTTGGTTGTAGTTCGCTTGGGGGGGGAAGGTTAAAATGCCATTGAGTAATGCGCTTTTTGCATAGCAGTTAGAAATAACTCTTCCCTTCACCGCACAGGGCAAGAGGCGGAGGCACCGGCTGCACAAAGCCGAAGTGGGAGCGATTTTTCCTTCAGTAGTTGCGCGCAGGAGCCCAGCTCCGAGGCCGGCGGCGGGCAGGAAGACGGAGGCCGCCGCCTCCCCCGCACTCAGCCGCTCGGCGCTGTCCCGG
>NW_010190622.1:0-3560 GCF_000695765.1 Mesitornis unicolor | reverse complement strand
TTAAACTCCTTTTATCTCAGCCCATGAGTTTTCTCGCTTCTCTTCTCCTAATTCTCTTCTCCTCTCCCTCCGCGGGACGGGCAGTGAGTGCATTGGTTGCGTGGTGCTGATATGCCCGTTGGGATTGAACCACGACACAAGGTGAGTTGCAGGTCCTGCCTGGCGAATGCTTTAGGCTCTCCATGTTGTTCCTACCATCTTGATTGGCTATTCTTGTTCTTCATTGCTGCTTTAAGGTGCCTTTTGCTCCATAAGCAACAATACTCAGGCTGTGCAAGGATACCTATCTTCCAGCCTCTGAGAAGTAACTCTGCCAAAGACAAAGAGCGAAACAGCCACAGCACAATCAACAGCAGTTCTGCCTCTCAAAGAACCCAGCAGGCCACTTTCTCTCTTGCTGTCTAGCTAGGCTGGAAAGTACAATTGTTGCAGCTACTATTGCACTCTGTGACTCCTCAGGGTGTTGGCTCTGCCCTGTGTATGGGCTGCCGAGCTCTGCATGGGACATAGGCAGCCTGGAGAGCTTTGGGCAGTAACGGTTCTGCTACCGGTACAGGCAAGCACTTTCTCAAGGGCAAGGGGCTGGGATGACAGCAGGCTGCTTCACACTCCAGACAAAGTTGCTGTTCTCTGGGGACCTGATGCAGGGAGTGCTGAGGTACGTTTTGCACTGCCAGTGGGTCTTCACAGGGGAACCGTGGTCTGGTTATAGCAGAAAAAGGTGTCGGTTGCAGGCAGCCATGTATCACTGTGCACAGCTATTGGATAGGTGTCTAATTCGGGTGGAGGCGTGTTTCTTGCTTTGTGGTCTTGATGACAAAACTATCAGGGGTTAAAGTTACAAAAGCCTTTTGACATCAAAGTGAGATGACAGCTCGATTTCTACCAATACTGTATTTCAGGTGTGTTGGTAGCTGAAAAAAGCTTGCAGGTTAGGAGATATTTAGAGGAGTCTGAATTAAAGAAACTGAGTGTAACTGAGTGTTTGTTGTAAGGAAGGCAATTAGGCAGTGAAAGAAACTGAGCTGTTCGCCTGACTCATTGACGGAACAGCCTATCCAGCCCAGTAAGTATTGCGTGTTGCAGCAAAGTGCAACTGCTATGCTTGCTGGCAGGAGCAGCAAGGAGTGCAGACAGAGCTACGCCTCTGTACAGAGCAGGGACAGAACCTCCAGGGCTCTAGGTCGTCTGCAACCAGCGTGCCTCTTTGCTTTCCTTGCTTTATGTCTACTTACTTTGAATGCTGGAAGGCAGGGTGATAAGTAACATTGTGTAGGGTGTCTTAGGTATAAGTGACAAAGCCTGCACAGGAAGCTGTGTATGTCTGCCGAATTAGGAAAGCAGACTGCTGATAGTTTTAAAATCCCTCCAGCAGCTGTTGACTCGCTGCTGTCACTCCCACAACCCTGATGCCACAGGCAGACCCAAGCAGCAATCCCTGAGGCTTATTCCTGGGGAAGAGAAACTTGTTCACAAGTGGCCCATGCTGCTTCCTCTCCCAAGGTGATGGCGTTGGGGCACGGACAGACACAATGCCAGACTTTTAACACAGTCAAATGCAAAGGGCTGAAATGCTTGAGCCACTTGGGTACTCTTTGGCGCAGAGGGCACAAATGCTACTGCCTGGGCTGGGTGTGGGAAAATGGCAGAGAAATGTAAACCTCGCGCCCCCAGTAAGTAGTGACCGTCCGGGGATGGAAGGAACTTGCCATTTGGTTCTGGGAACTATCAGAGAGGATTAACTGAGGGACTTCTAAATCAGCTTTTTTTGCATTCCCCAATGACTATATCCTTGAAAAGAAGCTACAAGACTAGTAAGATGGCAATTATCTGGTGCACAGAGGTGCCAAAGGCTGGACGGTTGCCTAAAGAGAATGAGATTGGCAAAAATTGCGAGAACTGGGGGAAAGGTAAATGCGGCAGGGGGAGACTGCGACCACGGACTCACGGACCGCCGACTCAGGAAACCCTCTGACCCAAAAGAAGGTGAACACTGCACATGCGGATTAATTAGCATGGAAATTAATTAGCCATTAGAAAGTAGATTAAGTAATTTTGTACCAGTAACTGTGGTTTTAGGTGAAGTTTTGCTAATCATGTCTCGGGATAAATACAGTGTAGTTTTTGCAGATGTGCTTGATTTGTGGATATTTACCTACCACGCAGCTCTGATTTAAAAACAGTGTCTCCTCTCTAAACATGCTTTGTTTAGGGAGTTCTTTCAATTTCAGGTAGCAGTTGGGGGCCTGAAGGCAGAAGCCGGTTGGACTGGTTTTGCAGGTGAGTGAGAGACAAAGGTGGGTGGGAAAGCCTCAGGGGAAAGCTGGACTGTGACAGACAGGTTGGGTTTTTTGCCTTCTCTTTGCTCAGTGCCATCTTCTGCACTTCAGGTGAAGAAAATCCCCTGTGGCTCCTTCCGTTTGCTGCTCAGGTAATCCCACGTATGGGGCTGGGGGAGCAGGGAGAAACGTTTGCAAGGGTGTGACAGGACTCCTCATCAAACCCACAGAAAAGGCCAATTTGCTGCTGCTGCAGAAAAGCCTATGGAGATTCGCAGTTAACGGAGTGTGCCCCGCTCCTGAGTTGGTCCCTCGATGCTTGGGAATGTTTTCCTTCCAGGGCAAGAATGCACTGCCACTGGGGGTGAACGATCAGCTGGCTGTTACCTTCTCAAGGGCTGTTTCACTTCTGCTAGTTCAGACTGATGTTATGGGCAAGTGGGAATTAGCCTTTTGTTTGTATCTGTAAACCTAAACGGTTAGTACTGTGTGGTGTCGGTATAGCTGGTTTTTCAGCCCCTTGCTGTGGTAGAAATGCGATGAGTGAAACGTGACGGAAAGTGGTATTTACACATAATTTTTATTTGTGGGGGTTTTTATTTTTAAAAAAAATGACTATTTTTCTTAGAGTGCTGATGGATTGAGCTCAGCGCACCTTCTGTTCAGTGGAGTCTTCAGTCTGGGACTTTGAAGTAAGAAAGCTTGTCCTTCCAAAAACAGACACCGTATAATACCAGTCTTACACATCTGGACTCTTTCTGGCCCTGTCTTTGTCCCACGCCATTGTCGTCGGGATCCAGGTCATTGGCACTTCACGCTCTGACCAATCTGTTGAGAGAGCTGTGAGCACCCAGAGGGAGAAAGAGATATGGTGTCATGGTTTGGTTTTGTTATTGTTTGAGTGGCTTTTTGCGTGTGTTTGTTTGGGGTTTGTTTGTTTGTTTGTTTGTCCTGTAAAGGGTGCGATGTTGAGCGGTGCCAGCCTGCAGAGCCCCTTTGCTGCCCGCCCTCTCCTTTCCTTCGCTTTTGCTCCTCTTTGGTGACTGTAGTTGTCAAGTGGATAATTTTGGAAGAACAGTTAAGTTAGTCGCCCGTGTCGCTGCGCTGGTAATAGCAGCAAAGGAAACGCTTGGTCCAGCAGTAACTAGGACACGAGTAGTTTCTGAAGGAAGAACAGTGGCGACAGCGGGAAGCAGCGAGTCGATGCAAAACTCTGCGTGGCTCCCTCTCCAGCGCTGCGCATGCGTAGTGGCGCGTTTTGCCGACGGTGCTGACGGGTAA
>NW_010190621.1:0-25537 GCF_000695765.1 Mesitornis unicolor | reverse complement strand
AATTTTTACATACAGTGTGGAATCGGCTTTCGAATGGCAGCACCTCTACGAGTTTTGCATCTCTTCAAAGTCTTTCTAATGCTTTCATTCATACATGGCCGAAGATTTCTCATTAGTTTTTTTTTTTCCTTCTGGTGTCTTAAAGTGCAGAAGTAAACGTTCCTTTCAAATAGTGCCATTTTAAAAATATACACAGGGAAGAAATTACTCTGCTCTAAGGCATCTGCATAGACTAAATGAGTCTTACTGCTGTGCTAGATAAGAAAAATACTGCTACCGAGTAGCTCTCTAGCAATTGATTGAAACATAATACACATTATTTGCATGTTAATAAGATTTCTAGTCAGACTTCCCTGACAAACATGAGTAGAGACAAAGACATACATGTAATACATCTTTTACTGCACCACAGTGATTCAGATTTACTAAGGGAAAATAGCACTTTATTCTAAATAAGTGGACAAATAAAGCAGAAGGAAGGTGGGGAAACCATCCTGCTGTCCTTTTTAAAAATTTAAGGTGCAGCTGGGAGCTGGTATTTGACAGGGTTTCTCCATCGCTGCAAGATCTCTATTAGCTGAGCGTACCTGCCGGTGGTGTGGACCACTCCCAGTCAGGAGCTTTTGATTCCCCATTTTGGGCATTGAAGCATGGAGCTGTAGGGTGAGCAGAGCAAAGCTTAGTTAAGAAAGCCAGGCTTGCCAAACAGTGAGCACTTTTCCCAGGCTGTGGGACCTGGTTATGCCCATCTCTGCACACCGATTTCTGCGTAGAAGGGGGTTTTTTTAACTGCCAAGTAAGCTGGACTGTCAAATGGTACTTGGTAATCATTCTGGAGGGGGCAGGCTCTGAGTTGTGGAGGGTCTTAGCCTGGAACACCTTTTAAAAACTTCAGGCTTATGAAGCCCCTCCGTGTCCCTACAGAATGTGTACCTCTGTCTTGTGGGTGGAGTTTCACAGGTGTATTTTCAAGGAAGAGAAGAACTTGACCATTTAATGTGTTTTTAATTTTTCCTAGCCACCTCTACCAGTCTTTTGTGCATTTGAACAATGCTTTTTGCTACTGTGAAGATGGATTATTAGTTCTGCAACTTGATTTCTACACCTGTGCCTCTTTTTGCGTTCTTTTTATATGGTATATCTGACATGTAGGTGTAAACTTGAGTAGCATGAGGTCTATGTGTGTTGAAATTACTGTTGATCAAGGTGAGATAATGACTCACTTCCTGAGTGCTGTACTAATGTGCATTAGCACTAGTACTTGAAACACTCCTGGATCCCGTTTGGGGTCTCTCTCACATTTTGATGTTGGCAGCCTTTGTTTGGAATTTGCTGTCCTATTTTTGCTGCAGTTGTGTCAGACTTCGAACAACCATCAGCCAGTTCTGTTGTAATGGTGCCATAGCAAACGGATCCCTGCCACGTTTCCTGGCTGTAGATTTGAAGTCTGAATTACTGGCAAACTGACAGAGTTGTTTTTAACATCTTTTCTGTTTATTGAGAATAATGCTAAAACTACTGTGTGCAGTTGGATGTGTTAGAGTGCTGCAGGGATCACCGTGGGGTCCAGGGTGTGTGAAGGCTGTTTCATGAGGTTAATTGCAGATGACACTTAGCTTGGCAGTTGCTGCATTGGTTCGAAGTTGAATAAGATCTGAACAGTTTCCTTCTTTGGCCTGGTGAGCTGGTGACTCGAGGGGCCCAGCATGCTGCCCTTCTTCCAAGGCTTTGGTGGCTCTTGTGAGCTCCCTAAAAGTTGGTAAAGCAGGAGGAAGGTCCAGCTTGGGTCTCCTATATAATATATAATATTTTTTTAGTCCTTAAGATTATTGCCTCATTCAACTTCCTGATGAAATAGTCTTTAAAACTGACAGCAAGCAAATTTCATCACCTTCGGTCAATAACACCGAGTTGTTTTGGAGCGTGGCTTCTGCTACAGTGAAAAGGGAGTGTCTCCAGGTTGGAGTTACTTAGAGATGATTTGTCATGCCTAGGAGACACTGTTGTCACCAAAGAAGAATCCCTTTGAAGTTCTGACTGCATTTAAATTAGAACAGTGACTGATTATTACTGAAATAATAGGACAGGGCATACTGGGATGATAACTTCTCTATGAAGGTGGGAAGGCCTGAACGGCTGCAGTCCTGTCACGGTGGCTCCCAGCAGCCCCAGGAGAAGCTGAAGAGAAATCCCAGCCCATTGCCAGGTGTGACCTGGGCTTAGGAGCAATGCTGGAGCATGACAGTTTTTAGCAGTGGACTGCACGCTCTTGGGTCAGTAGACCTCACTGTCTCGTTGGGGCTGGTTACAGATAACAAGTGGGATATTTTAATTAGATGAGGCGAACATGACCCCCATTTGTTTGACTGGTCTATGTTGCCACTATTTCAGAGGTTCGCTGCAGCAACATCTTGTTTTTTGTTGTCTTTCTACAGATGTGTTGGTTCTCTGCTTGTGCTTGGGGAACATAAGATACTCTGTTTGTTTGTCTTCTGTGCACTATTAATTGTCCTGGAAATACAGCAAATGTCAAGGATGTGTGTGAGATCCAGATACATGATTGTCTCTCAGTTTAGGGTCAAGCTTGTCACATCGTTCTGCAATTTTAATCTCTTAGTATGGCTTTTCTGAATTCAGAAACCTTTTATTTCGCAAGAATGAAGAATTTTTGACAAAGCAAAAGCAAATAAAACAACTTCTAAAGTCTTGTATTATATACCAGGATTCTTTTAACGTGGTTTCTTTGTAGCATAGACACATACAGCATTGAACCTTAAAGGCTTCTAGGAGTTCCACGTGCACTCAAGCCTGTTGCAGAGGTAACTGTTGTGTCAGTTCTGTGGACGCACTCTTTGGTATAGTTTAAAAGCTGAACTGTGTAGGTGCCACCCGTGCTCTTTGCACGTCCCTTGAAGTGAAAGGTCTGAGCCTTTGGTGCTTGTGACTGCTCCAGGCCATGTACAGTTGCTGTGTGTTGTGTGTCCAGGAAAGGTTGCAAACAGGCATTAATCTCCTACCCTGCAATGCAGCTGGGATGTTGTAATTGTGCTAAATTCAGAGGGATGGACTTCTTAGCAATTCTGGTCACGATGGCTGCAGTGGAGAGATTGCAGAGCCAAGCTATCATTCTTCTTCATTCTTGCTGCTTACCTTGCTACATTCACTTCATCTTCCTTTCACCAATGATTTCAAAGTAGAAACTGGTTCAGACTACATCCTGCTTGATAGTCTTTTGTTCCCTTAAGAGTTTCCTTAGCAAGGCAGACGGGTATTCCTCCAGAAGTGAAATTTAAGCATTGTTATTCAAATCCAAAATATCTTCATATATTTTAAGTTTTTGGCCTGAGTGTCAGGATCCACTGGCACCGTGGACCCCAAGGTGCATGTGTGGGGTGCTGTTTATATGCAATGCATTTTAGATTGACTATCTTTAGATTATGCAGTGGTTTCCTTTGTTCATGAGTAGGTAGGACTGTTTATGTTAAAGGTCCCCATGGTGACGGTAAAGCAAGAACTCACAGTATTAGGAATATCCCTTTGAGTTTGTACTCATTATGATTAATGGTTCCTTGTTGTAGAGAATAGGTGTATTTTGACTTTTCTTTTGTAGTCCATCTTTGTACAGAGATGCATAGCGAAGTGTTTGAGTAATCCTGTTTTCAAGTTGGGGAAAGTATGTACACTTCAAAGAACATCTGCTTTAATCTGTTGTTCTTTCTGTTTGACCTAGCAGACTGTGGATGGTGATTCTTATACCACAAGTGTAACTTTGTTACTGCTAAAACCAAACATTTTTGGTGTTTAAAAAGACAAAAATGGCCTCTATCATCTTGTGTCTTAATTCATGCACATACCTTAGCTGTATAGTGCCACAGAAGTTACCAGGCTCTAGTTACAGAAAAGTGAAATGGTCCTGTCTGGCCCTTCCAGTGGCTGGCATGTTTACCTTTATGAAGTAAATACTTGGGAGGATTTCTCTCTTCAGAGAGCGCAGTCTTGTGTTGATCTCCCCTATTTAGAGACCTGAGGAGTGAGGTGTTTCCATGGGGGAGTAGGACTGTGATCTAATGCGAATGAACTCGATAGGTTTGAATAAGGTAAAAATCTATATTCAGCTTTCAGACCTGATTCTATTTTAAGCCTTTAATTGAGTCCACCACTTCTTGAGTGCTTGAGGTTGTCATGCATTGAGAGAATGGCTTTGTCTTGCAGAAGAGGAGAAAACGCCTTTTTTTTCCTAGTTTGACTAAGGTTGTGATGCTGGTGCCAGTGCAGTGTTAACACCGGATGCTCGGCCTGTTCTGTGTGCTTGTATGTGTGGGATTAGCGGCTGTGCTAATCGAGTGTTTGGAGATGGAAGTACCAGAGCTGGGAGGGAGGAGAGTGAGTGCCACAGAATGATAATCTGGGAGCAAGAACTTATCTCTGAACTTTTTCCCAATCGGTTTAGGAGGAAAACTTTCCAGGCAATGATCTGAGACTCTCCTGAGACTGCAGGGGTTAATGCCATACCTACTCCTGGCTTACATTTCAAGGAAAACTCTAGAAGGGCAGTAAAAACTACCCCATGTTAGGTATGTGAGGCTTCTTAATTATAAGCAATAACTAGTGACCTTTGATTTAATTCTGGTGATGTGAAACCTGATGGGCCGGTGCTGGGCTCCTGTGCAAATCTCACCCAGTGCAGCTTTAGGTGGAGTACACCTCAGTGTGTTTAATCAGTATTTAATCAGCTGTGTGCAGGCAGCTGTAAACTGATAGCTGAGGAAGGAGAGGCAGGGAAATAACTACTGCTCTGGCTTTCCCCAGCTGCTGATGCTGTGCCCTGCAAGTTTCCTGGTCCTTGCTGCTTAAAAAAGGGAGTAGTTGCAGTTGAATCTGGGTTCTCTGTTTAGCAGCACAGGCTGCTTTTAATCCTAAGGTGATTTCTGTGCTGAAACCTCTTCATAGCAACGTGATTGAAAGGGGTTTTGGTTGTGCACAAGTGTTCCAGCAGTACAGCCTTCTGTCTGGTACTAACTGGGGTGGTAGATGGCATTTCATGCTGTCACGAAACAATTCATAATTATAAGCGGTACTCGACAATGAAGTCTCACAGTACTCTGCATTTTCCCCTTTGACCTATACACATGCCTAGGGTAGAAATATTGTCCTCTGAGTTGAGACTTTAAACATGAAGTCAGAGAGCAGTCCAAATGTGCATGCACATATAATTTTCTTAGTTGGATTTGTGCTGTTGAAATCTGATGTAGGCAGTAGCTGTCTAAGGCTGTGTGACAGGTGGGGATCTTCAGTGCTGGAGTTGGACCTCATGCATAAAGGAAATGAAATCCTTATAAAGTAGGGAAAAAAAAAATCATGTAAATTTTTTTCCCACATGTCTGCTCTCTTTCTCAATATAGTGACAACTTGTTTAAGATGGTATAAATTTGCCTGTCTTGGAACTTATCACTGATATACTGGTGCTGGTGCTCAAAAATAGACAAGGTTTTCATCTCGTAGGGTTTTATGTGCTGGGTGGTGACTTTTCCCACCTGCATTTTTTCAATTTTCTTATGACTTCCTGCAGCAATCTTACCTTTATCCAAATGTATCTGGTGAGAGGAGCTCATAATCAGGAGATTGAAGGTTATCTGTCCTCTTGTCCCTCTGTAAAGCAAGAAAGTGTGTTTGTATATATATGTATGTTTTAATACATATATAAATAGATATAATTTTTTTAAAATGCATGATGCATTGCAGAGTTAGGTAACTTTTATTTGGGAAAGGGCTTTCTATCACCAGAGCTTTACTTACTACCTAAGGTGATACAGCACCAGAGCTCGCTGACATAAGCCGTGATCTTCACCTCTGGTTGCTCATGAAAAACATTTCCTTGACCTTACTTACCTCTAAGGGCTACGTGCATATTAGAAACTAGTTTGAGCATTTTATTCTCGAGTAAGAAGAACTGCTAGTAAACCAGGTACTGATATGGTTGGTCTTCTGCGTGAGTAGTGCGTAGTCGGAGTCTCCTGTCTTTACTCTTGAGAGACTATCAGTGTTTTAAGCAAATTTTGCTACTTGAGCATCTTTAAAAAGCAGGTTCTTCTCAAATTTTTAAGGAATTTTGGTAAATGTAGCATGGCATGACCCTGTTAAGCTGTTTCATGAGTCATCTGGCTGTGAGTGAAGGCAATTATTAAACCTTTTTAAACTAGATGAAGAGTCCCTTTTAGATAATGTCATTTAATTGGGAATATACTCTGCTTATGGTAAACTATGCGATGAACCTTGACATTACCCATGCATTTAACCAACTTTACAAGGATAAGTGACTTTGACAAAGGTCACCAGAGCTTTGTTTAATATTATAGCTTGCCCAGGTTTGTAATTTTGGCAGTCTTCATGCATTATGTTAATGTATGCTCTTGTATTCTGACTAAGCAAATACACTGTGTAGAAGTGACTGTAATAATAACTCTTGAGTAAAACTGGTGTGATAGGCTTTGTAGTTTTTGGGGTGAATGTAGGATCCACAGGAGACTGTTCAGTGATCACAGCCAAAAGGGAGGTTCCTCTGAAGAGCAGTTATGAGCTGTTACCAGCTCAATACGAAATACTTTGTAAACCAAACCCCAGAAATATACTTCTGGATTATTTGGTTTATAATTTAATTTAGAATCCAGAAAACTTTATGAGACGTTAAGTCCTGTTTTGATAGATCTGGTTGCTATGCTGAGTGCAAAATGTGAAGTTAGCAGCTTTTGTTTTAAAACTGCCTTATGAAAGGAACTAAAAAGCCCATTTAGAGAAAAATAGCCAATTTGTAAGTCATTGTGCTCCTTGGTAGCTGAAATGCCAACAAAATACCTCAGATCTATGTGACCTGCTCAACTAAGCACAGGATTTTCACTTCACTCCTGGTGCTCAGCTGAAGAGATGTTTCTCTTGGGGGAGAGTTAACTGGGCAAGGTTCTCATTGAGGCTTAAATGCTTGCTGGTAGAGATCCCTTCACTGTTACAGATCTGCTCCTTTTCCGAGTAATAAGATTCTTTCAAGAAGTCTGTCTTAATAATTGATGCCCATTATATTATGTTATCTTCACCAATTAAAATCCTTTCTTTATTTTGAGAAAGGGAAAGTAAGAGAAAATACTCAAGTGGTGCTGCCTGTGGCTTTCTGCCAGCTTATCAGATAGTGATTTCAGCTGAATATGAACCCTTTGTCAGCAACAGAGACTGCCTTTTTTTAACCTTTTTTTTTTTTACTTGAGTATGTTGCTTCTGTTTCCGAAGAGTAATGACAATGTAGGGTAGCCTGATCTTCACAGATTAGGTAGATTCCTGGGAGATGGAAAAACTTAAATCTCTAATTAGAAGTTTGACTTGGTTGAAATAGAAGGCAAAGTGGTAATAAGTGGTAATGCCTGGGTTGTGGTGATAATAGCAAAATAATCTGCAATGCCTTGAGGATTGTGAAGCTTGTGATGCTGTCAAAGCAGATAAGTTGTTCTCTTTTCTCTTGACTAATTTTGTATTTAATGAAACATGCAGAGGTGCTATTGCTCTCCCTAATACACTGGAGAAAACGGAGTGAATGAAGAATGGTTGAACACACTAGCTGCAGCTTTGCAGTTTGAGCCCTCCTGTATGATAATTGTCCTTGGAATTGAAAAATCTTCTTTTAAAGTTGTTAAATTCCATTGTTGTTTTCCAGGCACGGATGAGTGAAGAGAGTTTCAGTATCTTTGCAAGGATGTGCTTAATGTCAGAGGTCCTGGCTTCTCATCCAGTGTCACTGAAAACGAGCATGCTTTTCTCAAACTGAGAAACACGGCGGCAGGATGAGCTCTTGTCAGTCTGGCCTGAGGTCCTGGTCAGTGTAGAGCTGGCAAGGAGACCCTCATGTAGTGAGTCTGAAACTGGAAAAAGAGGAGGAGGAGAAATACAAGAGGATTAAAGCTAGAATACTCTGATAGAAGTTCTGGTCCCAGTACAGGAGTATTGAAGTGATGCAGCATTGAAGAGTTTCACTGACTCTACTTAAATAAATATCTCTTGTTGACTTACTCAAGCACACAGACTAAGGGATAGCAACTCCAAGGTCACCACAAATGCATGTGTGTTTTGTTCTCTCACAGCTTGCATGCCAGCAAAGGGATGTTAAATAGAGGTCAGGGCTTCTGCCAGAGATAGCTGTGTTTTATCACATTATCTGACGCTGTCCTTACCTGACATCCCAGGCATGGATTCAGTCCATATGAAGCATATGAATACCCTTGCACATCAGGTAAGGTGTCTCACACTGAGGACTTTGTGAGCTTGCTGTCTTGGTGGCTGTAAGAAGGAAGAAAAATGTCCCTCTTTGGGTCAGCATGTGCTCAGTTTTGGAGTTTGCTTCTTGAACTTTCCCAGGTCTCCTGCTGAGGCATTCTTTAGTATGCTGGCGAGGAGGGCGTTCAGTGTGTTTGATGCACTTCTAGTGGACATTTGCCTGTGAATAAAGTCCTATACTTTTGTTTATAATACTCTTGTAGAAACGGGATGGAGTGGGCAAGTAAGCTGGCATTTGTGGTGCTGATCTCCTGCCACTCATGTATCTGTATTTTGACAGGAGGAAGGACTTACGTACTTGCTTATGTAGCAATTGAACATCCTTGCCATATGTATACGTAGCAGAAGTATGATCTGATATTCCTCAGTGTGCAGAAAAAACCTGTCTTGAAATACCATGTCCCCAAACAGTGCAGGTAGAAGACTAAATTATTTATCAGCTTAATTTCTGATCTCTCCTGTGACTGCTATATTTAGACAATAAGTGACTTTATTCTTGTTTTGCATTTTTCTTTCTCTGTTTGAAAGGCAAATGCTCTTCCAGTACATCCTGGTGCTTTTCTGAGGCGTGTTTCCTCATTCAGGAGGAGAGCTCATTTTTCATGTTGTGTTGTAGCTGGAAAGCAGCACTTGGAGGAAGCTTCTGTGCTTACTCTGCTTGGCTCTTCTAAAAGTGCTGCAGGTATCCCCTCCCAAAATTAACTTTCTGCATTTGGTTAGCTTTCCTAAACGCCCAGGATTTTATATTTGGGGTCCATCTGTTATCTTGGCCTCACATGACAATTTTATATGGGCTTGTTTCTTCTCACTTCCTTCATGTGGATGTGAGTTGTTTGGCTTTATTTTCAAACATAACACTGGTGTCTAATTCTTTGATGTACTGCCCACAGAGCTGCAGGTATTTTTATCTGGATGTGACCAGTAATCCACTGTTAAGCATCAAAGTCAGTGTTGAAGACTTCCTATTGGTAAAACAGGATTATAAACATCAAAAGGTAGCTACACAGCACAAACTTATTAACTATTAATTATGTTATTTCTGTGTACAGTAGTTGGTTTTGGATTTGCTCTGGGAAAAGGGCTGTTTTTGAAGTGGCTGGGTTATCTTCTGCATTTTTGACAACATGAGTTCTCATCACGGAGACTTTGTGGTGAATTACTACATCACTGCAGTAAGAAGGCAGGCTGAAAAACCCGGCTGTGCTCACTAACTTGTCTTGATAGCAAGAAAAAAAAATCATCTTTCCTTCCATAAAAATCATGTGAGCAATAAGTTACACTTTAGAAAACTTCCTTTCTGTTTCCCTGCTAGTTTGTCTTTTAAAAAAAACCCCATATATATAAAAAATTTAAAAAATCTCCCTTGGATTGCAGTGGATTTCACATGTGCTTTATTTTACCTTAGACAACCAAACATGGCAAAACAGTCTCTGATACCCTTTTGTCCTTCCTCATCCAACAAAATATTTTGCTGTTGTTGCACAGCTGGAGTGAGTACTAAATACAGCAGAGATAGGACTGAAGGAAAAAATAAGGTGTCTGTGTGTTTACCACCTCTCCCTCCTCTCTATTTGCAGAGCAGTGCTTTTTTGCCATCTTACCACTGTGTGTTTATTGCTAATGCAGCCTCTCTGCTTGCTGAGGAAGGAGCTCATTCAAGGAAACTGTGGGGTGGCTGAGAAGATGTTGAGAAACGAGACTTCGTCTTTTTGCTGCATCTTAGAATGAGCCTGGAATGCATCGTTATTCTGATTCTTGCTTTTTCTCACTATGCAGAAGAAAAAGATGTCATTTCTCTCCCGCCTGCGTGTGCTGTGAAATGTGGCCTGACTCGCTAAGCGGGGACCGTGTAGCTGTGCTAAGTATAGCAGCCATAGGGGATGGGGAGAGACTGACTGCCCTGGCTGCTATTGGAAATGGCAGTCATTTTCCCTCCTTGAAAATACACTGTCAGAGCTTTACAAATAAGAGTGATACAGCACAACTTGTAACCGGAGGCAGTGAAAATGAGACACAGCAAGATTTATGCTGAGAGCTGTATCTTTATTTAAAAAAAATATCTTTGAATGTTGTGTCTACAGCACATTTGACTAAGCAATCCATTGCACCTTGGTTTTTTTCAGTGGTTATGTTACTAACGCATGAAACATCCAAATACAGTTTCACCTCAGAAGCCCTTAAGTGGCTCTCTTGTGTAGTAGCCAGATCCTCTTTATAAGTTGGATTTTCTTCTGGTTTTGAACTTGAAAGTATTTAAAGTTGAAGACAGCTTTTTTCTCTGCTTTCTTGGAGGACACTTTTTTACAGCTGGTATTTAGCGTGATTTCAGGTACACTGATGTTCTAGTTTGTGTTCTCAGGGTCAAGCTTTCTTGAATTTTTATTTTTTGTGGGGTTGATATCTTTTTTAATCTGATCAGAAACAACAAGTGGGCAGACTTTCTTCAATTGCAGCTGTTTGCAGTTGTGGGTAACCCTGAAACAATGTCCCAGTTCAGAAGAGTTTTGCTACTATACAACACTAAGCCCATGATGAACTTAATGAGAGTTCACAACTAGATTATGCTGTAGAAGAGATCTTAGCACAGCAGTAGAAAAGGGCAGAAGAAATAATGAATAATGGCGTTACAGTAGAAAAGGGTGTAGGAAGAAGTTTGCTGTTACTTGGACTTAATAAAAAAAGCATTAAAAACCAAACCAAAACAAAGCCCTACTTCCAAAGCAAAATGAATTGATCTTCTGCTCATCATTAAGTAAACTGATCAACCAGAAGTGCTAATGAGTGACAGTTTTACCCTGGGACTCTCGGTAGCTTGTACTGCTGACAAAGCAACAGCATATTTATTAAAATTGTGTCTGTATTCTGTTATTGCTTGAGCTGCCAACAGAAGCGGGTTCTGAGTCGTTGGGAATGGTGCTGGACAGCAGGATCTCTCTGCTCTTTGCTGCTGTTTTTAGGTACAGGTGTGTTTTGGAGGTTCCCACATCAGGTGAGGAGAGATTAGATCAGGAATGTGTGTAAATACATCCAGTGGGGTCTGTGACACAGTTACAGATGGGATCTAGCATTCACATGTCAGGAGCATTGGTGAAATCCAAGTTTGGTGGAAGTGGGTGTAGAAAGCCTAGTTACAGTGCTAGCGCTTTCTACTGAAACCATCTGGTGTGGGATCTTCAGCATTGATGAAAAAGTTGTGCTTTATGTAAGAAAGGAAAGAAAATCCTTCCAGAACAGTTAACCTAGAAAACATAAGACTTCCCCCTCTTTCCTCTCCTCCTTCCAGAAAAGGAATTCAGAAAACCTAACCGTAAATGCTACAAGAAATGCAGTTAAGAGGTGTCTGTGACTAAATGTCTCATCTTGCTTAGGAAACATTCACTGATATTTTTAATCCAAAGTCAGAAATAACTCCTGTGTTCCTGCTGTCAATACTGAAGTGTTTCAGGAGGAGGATCTGAAGATCAGATGGTCTGTCTGCAGTTATTTAGGGAGTAGGCTCCCAACCTTCACAGGTTCTGAGGGTTGCAGATGTTCCTTGTTTTGTATCCACCTCAGTAAATGCTGAGAGCGTAGGAAAAGCTTCCTGAATTTTGGGCAGGATGGGGTCAGCCTGTCTAAAAATGCTTTTATTTTCTGGCCAGCTGGTATAGCAAGCTTACCCTAAGTGGTGATTACATCAGTATAATGTGCAACTGAGGAGTCTCGAGATGAGTACTTACAATTAAAACAGTTTAGTACTTTTAAGCTAAAAGGCTAGGCTTGGTCAGTAAGAGAATTTAAGACTTCGTTCCCAAATTAATGAAAAGATCAAGTACTTAAATACTGGGGGAAGTTCAGGCCAGAGATAGTGATAAAATAACAAGAGACAGTAAGCCTTGAAGAGCAAGGAGCAGCCTGGATAAGGATGTGTTTGTATCTCCATTATTATGGAAACTTTCCGTGATGGAAAACGGGTACAGCAGAGTAAAGATAACCACTGCATCTCACAGTGTTGAAGTATGTGCAGTTCTTGTCCCTCTCTGCCACCCCATTACCTAGGCTGTTATTTCAGTTGGCACTGGGTGCTCAGTTTGATCTGCTCAGTGCCTGCTGCAAGTAACAGATCTCAGCTAAAATATTCTGTAACAGGAGGCTCAATTCACCTGGTTGTGTTGCACGATCTTGTCTTGGTGGAAGTATTGGGCAGAATTCTCGCTGAAAGATGAAGGGATCACTCGCAACTTAGCTTTAATAGCTTTCCAAATGCAATTATGTTATTATGATAACTTCTTGCTGAGTTTGGAGCTAGGTGGTAGTTATCTGAAGCTTTTCACAATCCCTAAGTATATATTTTTTTTTCTATTTTTATTCTTCCTGCTCATATGAGGGCTGGCAAACCGAACATACTTTAAAGTAAGCAATGTGGGTGCTAGAGCAGTGGTCTGGTATATTAATCCAGGCTTTACACCTTCCAGAGCTCTGTTTTCTGGGTATAGGTCATGTGTAAGTGTCTGCCTCCCAGGCACATTGCTCGGTGTTTTTATCACATGTTTATTGTGATTTTTCTTCTCTAAGGGCTAATCCTTTTCCCAGCCTCTTTCTTTATCTGCCTCCAAACTATCTCGGCTCATTTGTTACTTCTACTGATTGTAATCCAATGGACAGAGTTTAGCCAAGTATGATTTTGGGCAAAAAGGAAATTACCTACATACACACACGTGTATAAGAATTGGATTGTTCAGTGACAAGCTGGCAAGCATGAATTTCAAACTTCTTTGTTGCAGTGGATAGAGCAAGTGCCAGTTCCATCTTCCTGCTCCTTACCACTCCTAGTAAGAGCCCTCTTGTAATTGGTTTCATTTTGCACTAAGAACAAATCAAATAATAATAAATGCTTTTGATATAACAAGGGATGAAACTGTAAAGGTATTGGGCAACTCTGTTGTCAGCTAACTGATGGCTTTAAATGTCAATAATTAAGCAACATTCTCCCATTTGTTTTCTTTGCTATGCCTTCACTTCAAACCTTGGGGCATGGAAGCAGGCACTGGTATTTCTAGGTGGTATGAAGTATTTGCCTTTCTGTTGAAATTTTGGGCTTGTTTTATAGGCTCTCAGTTACTCCAATGTAAGTACTGTGCCACAACTTGTCAAACCAAATAGGGCATTTTGGTCCACTTTTTCATTTCTTCAGGTAGTATTGGATATGAACTGATGACTTGGTTTTAAAAGGTCACTATCACATTCTTTTAATAGGTTTTCTGTAATCTTTTTGATATTATCATACATTGATTCATTCTGTCGGGTTTGGTTGTTCTCTTGAAGGTGTGCCATATAAACCCCAGGTATAGTAGGTTATCACTGTGTAGGAAGTGGATATAGCAGAATAGCTGTGGTGTCCTTGCTAATGTTTTTACACAACTCTTTAATTATTCATTGTATAGGCCAACTTAGTGTGATATTCTGCAGTCATTTTTATGCGTGTGTCAGCATAATTTTGCTCGACTTGTATAATTTCTATCAGTAACTGTGTGTCTGTGACAAGTCTATTGGTAATTGGAGAATAAATGTAGTAGCTTATATTTTTGTAGGTGTTGAACAAATTTTATTTGGAAGAGGTTAGAGTGAGTTTACCTCCGTAAACTTGGAATACAATTTTGATATTGAACTAACGATTCATTTGTCATCCTCTGTGTGTTCCAGTAGATTATGAACTCGTGCTTTTCTGTGCCTTTTTATAGATAAGCTTCCTGTTTCCAGATCATGTGTCTCAGGGCCATGCAGTGTAACCTGTCGTGGTAAATCAGCTTAACTGTAGTCTCACTTGCACAACACAGAATGGTAATAGATTTCAAATTTAATAATGCTAAATGACGTAAAGTCCTGGCAAGCTTCTAACCATCAGCCCTTGCAAATGGTCTTATTAGACTTGTAACTGATGTGTGAGGTAATTAGCGCATGCTGTAGGGTTGTGCGTTATTTTCTGGATAGATCAACAGGCTGAACGTTAGCAGCATAAAAGTAGTTATGTGAGGGTCCAGAGGCAGGCTGAGGACATCCTGGAGCTCGGCAGTAATGTGTTTGTAATGCCAAGCAGCAATGCACAGTTTTGCTTGCAGGGGGATTTCAGGAGTGGTGTCATGATTTACTTTGCTGTCACTTACAGCAAGAGCTGCAGGTGGGGAACTGGAGAGCTGTTTGCTAATCCTACAGCAGGCGTTTCTCTTGAAGTACACGTGCAGTAGTAGCATCTCACAATAGATGTTTAAGAATAATGTGGTATTAACACTTGCATATCAAATGTATTCAGGAACCCACTTTGTCTTTGAGATTGGGTTGGTGTCTGCATAATTTAATATATATAAAAAATTGGAGGCTGTTCTACTTTACTGGAAATGGCTTCACATGGAGCAAGGTGCTTAAAGGGTGGGGATGACCGTGGAGCTCTTCTGTATTTATTTTAAAACTGAATAAAACTTCTTTGGCTTTGAAGGAGCTGAGACTGATGAATTACAGGCTGTACGTTCAAGTGTGGGTTGTCAGCAATGAATGCTGCTGTGCAGTTACTTGGGCAGTTTGATTCTCAATGGTGTTCAGTTTCTCTTCTCAAATTCAGTTGAAGTTTAGCATCAGGCAGGACTAAGCTTTGCTAATCCTTCAAAAAATGTGTGAGCGTAGAGCACACGAGCAGTTAATGCAGTCAGACTACAAGTAGTGATGCATTTAAGGACTGTGCCGAGTTGGGGTGTGTTTTGGGGGTGACAAAGCAATGCTCATGCTGTCCCTATTCCTCTGGGTGCCGGGAGGTTTGTACCAAGACTTGTCTGTGCCGTTATTTTCCTTCCTGTGCAGAGCATTCAGCATACGTCAGGCACTCTGGTGTCACCGAAAAGCGCACGCTCTAGGACTGAAGGGGAAAAAATAAATAAATAAAGAGGTTCAAGTATCTCCGTTCTGTTCCAAATGAATCTTTCCAGCCTCTGGCCAGAACTCGGTGGCTGTGGAGAGGAGGGAAGCCAGCGCCAGCTGTCGGGAGGAGAGGCTGGCAGCCGGGTGAAGTGCTTTAAAATAATTGTGTGGGGAGCAGTCGGTAAAAGCGCTCTCAGATTTTCCTAGCCATACTTGTCATTTCAGTCCGTCACTGATGTAAAGAAAAGAAGAACACAACCCCAGAGCTGCAATATAGTCACAGAGGAAGTTGGGGAGTTCAGTCCCCTTCCACAGCACAGGCTAAGGACTGAGGGTAAAGATGCCCTGTTATGTAGAGGGGGTAATATCTGTCAGATGGCACAATATTTACTGTTTGGGTTCCCACCTGCTGCGGTCATATATTGGAATTCCAGCTTTTATTTGAAGAGGTGATATTTTTAAGCTGCCTTTTTGATATGTTTTGCTGTGGCACATACTGACTTTTAATGTTCTGTGAGGAAAACGTTTGGCTTGCAGTAAGAAGTGATAGCCTGGCCCATATTTTGATTTGCAAAGGAGAGTATTTTGCTGAAGTTTTTGCCAAAAACCTGGCAATTTAGGGGCAAGGGGTCGGTATAGTCAATCTGTGGAGAAGCTGCTGACTTCCTCACTGCAAACTTCAGCTTTAAGCAGATAGTCCTTTGTAAATTTAGGCACAATAGATCTGTTCTGCAGTAGCCTTGTGCTTAGTGCAGCTTCTAAAAATCAGTAAATCTCTCCTGGCAGCACAAGCAACAACAGTGTTTACAACTGAAATGAAAATAAGTCCTTAACGTTGCAGCACTGAATTTTCATTTTTATTTGCTGTGGAGGAATGCTATTAAATAGTCAGCCCCTGCTCTTCATCAGTTGCAAATGTTTAGTTTGTAGCCTCTTTTCCTCCTGCTTCTTTCCTCACCACCCTTTTGCAACCCCCACCCCCCTTACCCTGGGATCTAAAGCACCCCTGAAGACTCAGCAGGCTTTGGAGCAGACCTGGGGTGCCGCAGCGTTCGGGGGTCTCCACGCTGGTTATACCCTGGGCATTATCCAGGTTACATCCGTGGTTCGCAGCACTCGCAGCTGCAGCGCAGCCATGAGCTGCTTCTGTTATGTCACCGGTGTGACCCATTTCTGATGCTCTCCCTCACCAGCAACACGCAGGGCGCCGAGAGTAAAGTTACCTAAAATTATTTCAAATTGTGCAAAACTGAGTAGATGCTACTTATCAGCTGCGAGTAATTACACTGATGGAACTTTGATTCAAGTAAAACCAGGGCAATTTAAATTGTCGTCGATAGTGAACTTAATGTGACGCTTTGGGCATTAATATTGTAATTACACCTTGAAGTGTAGGTGTGTGTGTACATATATACGTACTACTTACTCTGTCACAGGGTTATCTCTAAATTAGGTGTGACTGATCTCATTTGCTGAAGATCAGGCTCTGTGTCTGCAGGCTGCTCCCCAAGCAGCTCGCCTGTACCAGGAGATGTGTGCGTGCCAAGGGGGGCTTGGCCAGCAAAGCACTCCCTGCATTTTTACCTTGTTTGTAGATGAACACTGATGGAGCCCTGAAAGCATGGGACAGTCAGGAGCCCTCCCAGTAGCTGATCTACTGGATGCCACATTTACCCTCTTTTTGCAATAACTTAAGGGGTATTTTGTTTGCTTTTTTGTTGGAGTATAGCGAAATGGAAGAGAGGGAGAACTAAAAGCAGTATTGATAAACCTCCAGAAGCAATTGCTTTTCTGCTTTAAACTTGATTCTCATTTCTAAGCTTGCACATGAGCTGTGTCAGCTTTTCAGTTGTCCTCATGAAAACAGGGGCTTTGGGTGTTTGTAATCTTAACCTGCCCAAAACCTAGGAGATGTTAGGAAAAGCCTTCCAAGTCAAAGAACGCCCTGAACCGTGGCCCTGGGACTCCTGCAGCACTGTGGGATCCTTGGCCCTGCCTCTGGAGTGGAGCAATGTCTTGGTTTTATTCTTTTCCCCACTTACTGAAATAAACAACAAAATCAAAGCCAGAACAGTCTCAATGTAAAGTTTTGTTTAATCCTTAAACACATATGTAAATTGTTTTTATTTGCAAGCAATCCTTGTTAATATCAAATTAGCAGTGCTGTCTCCTTGCATAGTTTACTCAACTGCTCCATGGTAATACCAGTACTGCGAACAGATGCAAGCTCCTTGTTAAACCAAGCAGAGCTAACTTCACAATATGGGTTCTTAAGCTGATACAAATAAGAGTATAAGAAATTTTGTGCTTTAAAATGCTGTTATTTTCTATATTCCTTGTGTAAGTATAGCCTAACTTACTGTATAAACTAGGATTTGATTTTTAAACTTAAACTTGGATGCATTTGGAAGCAATTTTTAAATGTAATACAACTATACTAATATAAGTATAGTTTAAATGGCTAATGAAGACAAAACGGCACTTGAAATAACAGCAGGTGCTGTAACTCCGTTAGACCCTCATAGTAGGAAAAAAATATCCTCGCTGAGGCATCATCTGTGAACAAATGGAAAAGCTCAGGATCCCAAAAGTGCTCGTATCCCTCTCAGCCTTGATCCTGTGTGGTATTCTCCTAGGCAGTGGTTTTCCTCATCTAGGTAGGACCCCATCACCATAGGAAAAGGATGCTTTTGGGAATGTTTTTCTGAAAAGAAGAAACTTTTTACAGTAAATTCTCTTCTCCCTTAGCATGTGGGAGAAATTCCTTGACTTGTTCGTGTTCCATTGCATGCGAATAAATGTCTGTGTGGCAGGAGGCATGGGAAAAACAAATTCAGGCAGCTCAAGGTGAGAGTTTAGTGTTGATTTCTAAAAGCTGTTGGTTCTGTGGCTCACTTCTTGAGTGAATTTTGTCTTGATGCAGTTGGTGTGGGAGCTGTTGGTTGTGTTCCCGGGGTGCAGTCCTTGGGCCTGCAGCTTGCTGGCTGTGGTGCACAGGTCCCTGCAGATGGGGTGGGACAGCAGCGTCCCAGCGTGGGGCAGTGTCCTGCCCACCTCCTCCTCCTGCTTCTCTTCCCTGCACTGAGCCAAACACTGCAAAACTCCTGGACTTGTCTGAGAGGAGTGAGCACACCCATGCAAATCAACCTGTGTGTTTTGGGTGAAACTGAGTCACTTAAAATTGTCCTACAGTCACTTAAAAATTGTCCTACTGTCAATAAAAGCAGGTTTCCCTCGTTTGCTGGTACTGGGTGGCTGAGGAAACCCCAGTCTGCAACATGAATTTAGCACTTGCACAGTACTTACAAAAACACAAACAATTTGGAGCAGTCCCTGCTGGTTCCTCATTCACGTGCTGCCTCTAACTGAGCTGTGGGAAGAAAAGGGCAGCATTGCTACCTCTTCAATGCAGAGAAAAATTACATGAAGCTGCAGTTTTGGACTAATCTGGGCTTATAAGCAAGGGCTCTTCTCACAGCTGAGTTTTGCATGCCTGAGTTTGCAGTTTTGATGTCCTAGGTAGGTAAGGACAGCTGGATCTCATGATGAGGTATGTGTCTTGTGTGATGTGCAATTCAATCATGTTCTCCTTCAGCAGCACTGCCAGAAGTTCTGTGTTTCTGAATCAGGAAGTGAAGTGCAGGTAGGATTGTGGTTGAGGAACTCATGGAAAATCTTATGTGTATACTTGTATGGCACAAAACCAAGTATGTGAGCATCCTGGTTTAACTTTAGACATTTACTCAGGGTTTACCTTCCCTCTCACTGATGACTTTCCTCTTGGGCTTCTGGGATGAGCAGAGCAGAGTGTGCCAGCAAGCTTGCTGCTCAGAATAGGCTTTCACTTAGAAATCCAATTCTAAACCTCTTGCCTTTCTCTGTGGTACTAGAGGCTGGCTGTTGAAGCATGCACTTCGTATCTTCATTCTCCATAAAACCAGAGGAAAAATTATCTTGTTTCATCCCTTCTCTGAGGAATCTTCATTTGCCAGCTGGTGCCAGCTCACTGCTCTGCCAGGTCATTTTACGAATTCTCTGTAGATGAGGTGAGAAACAATCCATTGCTTTTACTATAGTCTTTTTTTGAAAGGCTTGCTTGTATCTTTAGCAGTATGCATTGTGCCTTTAGCTAACCCCTTACAGTACTTGTCCAAATAGTTCCGTTTTATGCATAAAAATCAGTGTCAAACTGAAGAATATGTGGCTCTAAAACAGTGCTCTTTATTGAGAGTGGAATTTAAGGGAGAAAAATTGCAAGACTTAGTTAAGATGTCCACCTTGAGCTGAAAACACTGGGCAGAGTAGTATCTCCTGGGGAGTCGGCACTTGTCCACATTAATACCTGGCTAGGAACATAAGCAATTAAGCAGTCACACTTGTGAAAAAAGTTGGTTTGATTTTCTTAATACCTAGATTTATTTAGATTTTTTTATTCAATTTTTTTTCCTCAGGCTGGCCAGAATGCCTGTGTGGAGGCTGAGGGGATATATCGCTGCTGGAGCAGCTCGGGGCTGGATTAACTTCAAACCTCTAAAAATAGCTTGCAAGCCATCAAAAGCGAAAACGGTTTTTCCTGTAGTGAATCATGTATTCCAAAGGGAGGGCGTATGAAAATTAATCTGTGCTGCCTTCTCTGGGGAGGCTGGCAGAGAAGTGCCTGAACACAGAGCACAGCGCTCCTGTGTGCTCTGAACAGGTGGGATTTCTGCAGCAGTAATACAGCATAATACACAGCAAATGACATTTTAAATCTGATTATATTAAAATGAAATACTGCAAGAAATTCTTCTGCTTCTAAATATTTTTTCCCCAGGCTTCTGAGGCTGCATTTGAGAGACAGTTATGCCCTAATATTTCATCATTTGGATGATTATGAATAGCTCAAATTCATTTTTTTTCTGCAAGCCTTCTATTACACTTCAGTGTTTGCAGTAATGCCTTTAGTACAGCTGGTCAGTAGTGATCGCTGGTGTTGGTGAGGTGAAGTTCAACAGCTTCTGGAGCCGAGCAGCTCTTTGGGGCTGGCCGTACTGTGTGATAGGAAGGGCTGTAACTTGTTGACTCTTTCTCCTTTTGTTCAAGCAACACTAACTTGGCTTCTTTGGACACTTTTCAGCAGTACTTGTGTTTGCAATTACCTGGAGGAGTACAAACTTGTGCTCTTTTTAATCGGTGTTACACTTTGTGCTTTTGCCAGAAGGCAAATAAGTAATTTGCATAGGTAGTCACCTTTTCTTATCCCGTGGTTTTTACAGTGTCTTATTAGGTTGTACTAGAATCTGTGAATGGGATTAACCAGCAACTTGCGCTTAAGAGTTTTGGCTTTTATGTACGAAAGGTAAATGGAAATCAACTAGAGAAATGAATTGAGAGTTAATGGTGCTATTGAAAATACAGATGTGCAGCTGTAGTCTGAATGCTGCTGCTTTGCTGGCTTGAAAGACCAATTCTTATTTGTCAGACTGGAAGAAGTGGAATTCCTGTCTTAGACTTTTAGTAACATGACAAACAGCAGAGGTGTTTAAGAGCAAGTAAAGCACACTTAGTATTTGCAGGAAGTGTAGTTAATCTTATGGGCAGAATTAAACAGGTTATTCCGATCTAGATGTAACTTTTAACATCCTGACCTGTAGAAATGCAGTTTGTACCAGTTCAGCCACTACCCTTCTCAGTAACAGTGTGAAAGTATGTGTTGGCTGCACATTTAAAAATACATGTTACTGTTAGTGGGTTGGAGTCCTTGTTTTCTGTGCTGGTTAAGAACCAGGTTACTCTGGATCAGATCCTTTTCCAGCTGCTAGCAGCGAACAAACACAAATTCCATAATGAAAAAGCAGCTACTCCTAAACATGTCTTTTCAGTTAATGGGGCTCTGCTGTTACAACACCCTGGTGTCTGCTGGAAGAAACAGTTGCTGAGAGGTCCTTGCAGACTTGAGCAGCTCTTTCAATTATGTATTTGGTGGATGGAGTGACCGTGGAAAAAATAAAAGGTTTCTGTTGCAGAAAGTATCTGTTCTGAATCATCTTTTAGACATGGACAGTGTTGCCATGCTTATTTTTGGCTTTCTGTATCCATGAGGAAGCAAGAATTCTAATAATAAAATTTTTTTTTAAGGATTGTTGCAGCTTCATTCAGTATTGAACAGAGCTACTGCATGTTGTATCACCTAAATTTTAACTTGTGCCAATTCACCTACTTGCAATGCCTCATCTTTAGCACCAAGTTTGGTTGTCAGCACCAAGTGAATTGAGTCTTTCCTCTGTGCTGTCAGAAATGATGGGAATGGGAGAGGAATTCTCTTCTGTCTTAATATAATGGATAGATATGTTAAGCCAGCAATCTCGTTTTCATATTGAATTTAATCCAATAAAACCTTCTGTCATAGTCATGGAGTTTTTCTGGTTCGTTTTTCTAAGGGCTTGTATTTCTGTCTTCCTTACGTGGTGTTCTTTGCTTCCTTCAAGTTTCCGTTTTCTTACTTGAGAGACACTGCAAACAGAAGTGGTTGCTATTATGACTTGTGCCTGTCTGAAGCTGGAAAGATTCATGACTTAAAACACAGCAAGGTTAAAGGATACTTTACTGAATTTTTCAGACATCCTTGGTGGTTGAAATTCACTGTATCTGCATTTTAAAAAGGAGTAACACGCTTCAGGCACGGATGTTACTGTGAGAAGACTTGCACTGTTCTTCTGTTCTTTTAAGGAGAGTATTTAGCTCCTAGTGACTGGTTAAGCACTGTAGGTGGTTGCATGGATGCTGGGAAATGCCTCTTGTGGAGAGTTGGACCATTGATCCAGAGTGAAATGCAAGCAGTTGTAAAACTAAATACACAACATTTGTGCACGTGTGGCTCTTGAGCCTTCCATCGGGAAGCTTTAGAAGGACCACTTAGTGCTGTCTCCCTTTGGAGGATGTTGATCAACTTGCTGCATTTTTTGAGTCTTCCTCCTACAAGCTTTCAAAGCTTGAGTGTTGCCTATTTTAAAATAGATAGATTTCTCTCTGTTGACTTTCAAAATTTCAACTTATTTTCCGAATTTAATTTAAAAGCCTATTGTTTTAAAGCCATAAAGAAATTGGTTATCTGTTGAAGCTGTTTTGTTTCAACAGAAGTGACATTGGTAGCTGAAAGTCCGTGACGCCGTCATGTGAGAAGCAAGATAACATCAATTCATTGTTAATATTGAACTAACTCTTAGCTCCTGGCCTGGTTTTGTAACTTCTCAGCGTATGCACTGTTGTATACAAGTTACAAGGAGAACTTGTAACCTTTGAAATGGCTTATTCGATTACCCCTTTATTGCAATTGCACTGTCTTAAACAGAGGAGACAAGAAATTTGTTCACTTGAGGCTGAGCTTTTGGATATTGCACGTACCAGTTTGGATATTGCACATCCCATGAGGCTGGGGAAAAGTAAACAAATTCTGCAGTTTATCTGGATCCTACAGGGTCCTGCACATCTTCAACCTTTGGATTTTCAGCTGGGTGGTTGTTCCTGGTCCTTACCCCCTGCTTTGCTTGCTAAGAGTTGTCACAGGA
Source organism: Mesitornis unicolor (assembly GCF_000695765.1). NCBI lineage: Eukaryota > Metazoa > Chordata > Aves > Mesitornithiformes > Mesitornithidae > Mesitornis > Mesitornis unicolor. The sequence goes on along the minus strand of NW_010190621.1, from coordinate 2,786 downwards.
GGCATCCTTAAGATACCTGTGTGGTTCATCAGGCGGTTGAAGCAAGCAGCTGGTGACAGCCCCAGGTCTGGTGCCACACTGGAAGAGGGGATAAGAAGGGAACTAAGTGCAGAGCTATTAATGAGACTGTTAAAGAGCACGTAAAAACTGCCAGAGGTAGCAAGAAAATAGGTCTGTGTTTTAACCAGAGTCGCTAACTTGTGAGGCTTAATTTAACCATTGGTCAAGTGGCAGTAGCAAGTCTGAAACAATTACCTCCACAGTCATCTGTCTGGGGACAGCAACCTGATGTCAGTGATGTGTGGAGATAAATATTACTTTATATAATTGGTACTAATTTATACTATAGTAGTAAATTATATTATGTAATTTATACAATAATTGTATAATTAGTTACAATTTGTGTAATTAATATAAATGTTAATATGAAATTCAGAGGGTAAAAATTAGATGCTTAATAGCGCTCTGATAATAAACACTAAATATAATTGCACAGAATTATGCTTTAGGGTTTGGTGGAAGATGTCTGAAGTCTGACTGTGTAAACACGCCACAGACATGCGAGAATGTGGGATTTCCAGCTTTTTTTGGAAAGTCTTATTCCTTTAGCCCCACTTGTTTACCTGCCTAAACGTCAACAGTTTGAGGTATTTGTATTTGAACTGTCTTGAGTGAATTATTTGTTCCTGTTTTATTTGTGGTGAATGAAGATGTCAAATTAAAAACAAATCAAACAAAATCCTATGCATACATCAGAAGGACATTAGTGTGTGCATGTTCCATTACCAACCAATGTCAGGGTCTCTGTAGTAATTTAGCAAGTGTCCATAAAATGTCTCAAACTCAGCAAAAGTTTTAGATGTTTATGAACGTCAGATCGAACTGTTAATAGTGTGTGTACCGTTTAATAGTGAGATTGGTTGCTTGAATGATAGTCTAAAGAATTGTTGAGAAGTGAATTGATCAATGACACCAAGAATCATTGTTAACTCGTTTTTTAAAAGTTGAGAGCACCGAAGGGAATGGTCGTTGACATAATGGCAGTTCAGATTCACAGGCGGAGTCAAGAATGCAAAAACCAATTTAAGGGAAATTCAAGTTATTTTTAGACAAATTGTGAAATAAGTAATGAGCCAACAGTCTTCTCAAGGTATTTTAAGAAAGACTTTAAATAAAAGACATAGTTGAATGCTATATGTAACTCTTAGTTGGCACTAATTAAGTTCATTAATGCATCCAAAATATCTGATTTGTACCTTTTCAAGATGCTAAAGTAAGAGTTCTTGCCAGTAAGGAAGGCCATGATATTCCAGGAATCCTGAATAAATTGAGAAGGGAAGGGTCAAACAAATGGACTGGGGAATTGTCTTTTAAAACTATGCAATATGATATATTGATTAAGAGAACTGTATTTTACCTTGAACTTTTATGAGCCTCAGAATTAGCACATTAACTCCAATTCCCATGCGTAAACATGGATAGCATTATCCCTTTGAAATGTGAGATTGTTTCTGTAGGAATCCTAGGATTCCCCCCTATCCCCAAGTAGTGAAGTTCTACAGAAGAGCATTCCAGCAAGAAAAGTAGCCAGTAAGTGAAAATACTTCATTAAAAAATCTTCCTTCAGAGAATCAGGGTGTTCCTATTGAGTCCCTGGAGCCTCAGTCAACCTCTGTAAGCTTTGGTTACAGCGATGAAGCGGGATGTAGGAAGCAGCAGCAGCTTGTCCAGGAGCACAGTGGGCCACACTGGTATTGGGGAATACGTTTGGTTCTGTCCTGTACCTTCTCCAGTTTGCAGTTAGGCTTTCCACCTGATGCTTTCAAAGATCCATGGCCTTTAATGTGACTGTGCCGTACTGGTACAGGGGTGAGAGCCCTGGCACAGCTTGTTGAATGTTTTCTTTGATTCAACTTTGAGTTGACCAGCATCTTGCTATATAACAGGAGTTCTGACGTACGTGCTTTCTGTATGCCAAGTAGATGAGAGATTAAAAGTCCAGCTTGAGGAGTCTGTTTGTTTTTAGGCTTTTAGGAAGCATGGTGCTTCTCGGGTAACGGCAAAATCCCTCTCTTTGTAGTTTATAATCTAAGTCCATCCCCAGTTTTGAAACCAAGCGGTTGAGCGGTCTGTGGTGTCAGCCACTCAAAATTCTGCCAAACTACGCCTAGAATGTGCTTTAGAGACCCAAACTCTGGGTTCTCGTAACACAAAAATTGGACTGGCAGGGTTTTTGTAGTTAGCTTGCGGTACTTAAAGAGCTTTACCTAATGCTGCGTGTTGCTAGAAGTAAAGGATGTGGTTTGGGGTTTTTAGAGTATTTTAGTACTTCAAGTAGTCTACTTGGGCTCTGAGGGGCTTCACTGATGCCCTACAGCTAGCTAAATCTCCTTTTAACAGTGAACTGCTAGGAGTTCTCCCATAGGACAGATGCCTCAGTGTTGACAGTGATTGTGCTTGCTGTGGTCAGGATTCTTTTTGTTGCAAATTCTAGCTGAAAACACGCACTGCATGTTACAGAACTTGTCATAATTTCCTGTATGGATATAATGTAGCTCTGAACGTTAAGATGTAAAGTAGGGGAGAGTAAATGGTCTTAGCAGTGTAAGAGATGAGTGCACTGGAAAGTTTGAGGGTTTTTTCCCCTAGATATTCAGTGCCTGTGGCGTTGGTCTGTCACTGCTGGGTAAATGTCAAGCTGTCTCTTTCAATGCAGCATCTTGTGTGCTGCCTACATAAGGGCTGGGCTGTCTCAGTGCTGGTAGTTTTCTATAGCTTGAATTAAG
>NW_010190620.1:0-12098 GCF_000695765.1 Mesitornis unicolor | reverse complement strand
TTCTGTGATTCTGTGATTCTGTGAACTGAAATCCACCCATGCACCAGATCCTTCTCTCTCTCTGCAAAGATAGAGAGATAAGTATAATCATCCAGAAATTTCAAAGGATTCTACAGCCATACAAATGCACTGGACAGTGAACCCCAGTCTTGTCTCCCATGTAAAAGGCAAGTCCTGCATTTTTTCTGTACACACATGGGAACGCGTGCTCTGAGCCTGTGGCTACACTGAGAGGATGCGTCCACCTCCTAGAAAGACAGCCAAGACTACAAGTTAGCTTGGCCTTCCTGTGCCCTAACAGCACATTACAGCTCCAGGCTTCCATCAGCCCAGAGGCACAGTAGCTATCTGCTGTCACTGCCCTTGCTCTCCCAGTGCAAGTTGGCTGTTACAGCCAAAGCAGTCTCATATTACACATGGCATTCTCAAGTGTCCCCTTTAGAGTTAACAACCCATTGGTTTCAGCTACAGAGAGCACATATTAAAAAAAAACAAACCAAAACCCAAAAAACCCCCTCACAAAACCAAACCAAAACAAACAAAAAAAAACATAAAAAATTATTCTCTGAGACGTCTACATTTTTTTGATAGCTCTTGGGCGAGTTTGGGATTTGTTTATGTCTTCCAGTGCCCTTCAAAGGCACTGATTCACTCAGGTCACTCCTGTGGGCATACACTGGGCATATTTCTGTGACACATAATGAATAGTTAGTTTGAATGCTTTTATTATGGCTGGAGAGAAATGTGAAATGAACTACTGCTTTTGCAAAACTCCTAACCTCTAAAGTTAGTACTTCAGAAAGGAGAGATTCTGACATTCATCACATTCAGAACACCTCTGGTGCTGGCATTAGTACTGACTCTCAAGATAGCACTGAGAAGTGTGAATTTAAGGCAAACCTTCTGTGCTGTTTTTCCCTATCCTGAAGCTGTGCAGCTTCTTGCTTCTGTGACTCCAGTTCAGCACTGAGTAGCTCCATTGTGTCCTTCAAAAGTAAATTCTCTTTCTTTAATTCGGAAATTTCACTCTGACATTTTTCCAGTTCATCATGAAGAGATCTGATCTGGCTCTGGCTACTTCCTTCCTAAGAAAAAGGCCAAATATAGTTATTCACAGCCTCTAATTATTTAATGCAAAGAGGTCACTGGAATTGTGTACATTGAATTTTTGTAAACTGATTTTTCAATTTCAACAAAGCAGGAAAACTGGATTCTTGCCTGTTGCTTTTTCAGTGTCCTCACGGTCCTCAGCTCCACTTGGAGTTCTTCTATTTGCTTCTTGAGATTAGTGCACAATCTCTGTTGCTCAGAGAGTTCCGTCCTTAGAGATCCTAGTAACAATCAGACAGAGAATCATTAAGGCAGTCGGGGGCCGGCTGGATGGGGAAGGGTGACACAAACAATGTAGATGAAAACATTAATACATTACACTTTGTTCCTCAACTCCTTCACCATCAAGTATAATGGCCTTCTATTACTAGAGAGGAATATTATTATTACTCAGTTGAGCAATAGTAAGAAAATATGGAGATACAAGAGAAATGATTCAACATTGGAATCAGAGAGGTGATTCTACAGCAGTTGTTTTGCAGACTAAATCACTATAACTGCTTCTTGAACCTTGAACTTTACTGGAGCACCCCTGAGCTTCCCTGTAAGTCCACTGATGTTTTATAGAGGGCCATAAGGCAAACTGAGAAGAGCTCTGGTTATGTTAGAGAATTACAACACTTACTGTAAGCAGATCTGTCATATACTGCAACTTTTGTGTATATTTGGTACAAGTTTCAGGATGAATCAACTAGGAGGGGAAAGAAGTTTTTCTCTATATATATTGCTTCCCTACATTTTTTCTTGAAGAATTATTTATCTCTTGAACATAGGAACTTCTGAAAGCAACAAATGTTTATAGCAAATTAGGATTATTTTAAAAAAAGAAGATAATCCGGTTTATACTTGAAGTATGTTCAAATTATTCTTTAATTAAAAAAATCTATTCTAGATGAGCTTTAATAACCAGAGTTCAAACCTGAAGATACTACAGGTCCTCCTAAGACAATGTTCTGTTTAGTTCTGAACAGTTTAGAACTTTTTAAACTGACTAAAAATGTTTGGAGCAACTGATCTCCACTGCTGAACTCAACAGAACAGACTTGAACCACATACAATAATTCTTGACATCATAGAAAAAGAGAGGAAAGCCATAGACACTAACTACAGTATTCCAATTTAATATATGTAGTAATGCATACTCGAATGTTGTACATCAGACTACTCTCCCAGCAACATTCTGCTTCTGACATTTGAGAGCTAGGTTAATAAAGAATATTAAGTCTGAATTGCTGAAATTGCAGGGTATGGAAAAGGAGATTCACAGAGACCTAGAAGATGGGAAAGAAAATGAATAGGAGGAAAGTCAGTGCTTCTCAGCATATAATCAAGCAGTAGGAGCTGTGCATGACATGATACATTATACCTAGCAACAGGGTTTGCTGCTTCTGTATCTGCTCGAGTTCATCGTGTAATTCTTTCTTTGCTTTCTCTTCCAAGGTTTGTATTTCCAGCCTATGGGACTGATATTGGATCTTGAAAGTCTCATTGAATTCCTTTTTCAAACGTTCTTCTGCTTCCTGTAAACAAAACACATCCCCCCCCCCCGCCCCGAAAACAAAGTAGTTGGAGCCTATTTATCACCTTGTTTTAATTGTAATGCTAGGATGAATCTGGTCTCTCATTGTAGAACTTTTATTTTCATCACCACTTTACATGACACTTCATCAACATCAAAATAAAAATGAGCTGAAGTTAAAAAATAAAACTTAATAGGGTCAAAAGAAACGATCAAAATATCACTGTTAGATTTGTTGTACATCATGAAACAGTAACACTGACATCTCTGCACTCTTAGGCATTTGAACGATGTTTTATTATTCAACATACGATCCCCCCCAGATCTGACCTGTATGCCATTACTTATCACAGTTTGTCAGACAAAGGCTTCTATCTTTCCTTGTATCATCATTGGCTAAAACTTCCACTGCCATTAGAAGTGCTGCTGATACACTGTAAACAATGGAGCAGTTGCTCCTATCAGTTTTGTTTTTACCAGCTTACTGCCTTCGGCTTGATTTTGTTAAAGCTGGGATTTTATTCTGAATGTATAAACAAAATATTAAATTCTACTTGGGGTGGTTTCACTACATATGTTTTATAAGCAGGTTTTCCCTCAGGTGTGCAATATCAGCCAGGGCATCTGAACTCCATAGCACAATTACATGTAGATTTTTTTAACTTTTTTTTTTTTCCCTCAAACAGCAACATTCCTTAGAACCTCAATATATTGCATCAACATTGTGTCACTGAAATAAATCCACCTGAACCTTTAAAAGCTTTGGTTATCCACTTAGAGAATTGATTTCTTGAAGGTATCTAAGGCAATACACATCATTATACATGTCTATTATACTTCATTTAAAATATTTATGTATAAATTAATAATGGATGAAAAAGAATAAAACTGAGTCCTGTTAATAATACATTTAGGAATTCCCTTGTATTTCTGAAGCAAGAGCACAGCTAGAGGAGCCTGTGTTAATCGCAGCCTAACTGTAGAGGGTAGGCTATATTATTTTATTAAATTATTTCACTCACACTGTGGTCTAAGTTCAAATGTTAAAAAAAAAACCAACAAAAACCAAAAACCCAAATCCTGAAGATTTTGGGGTTTCAAAATCACAGAATAATTAATTATGTGCAACAGTGGAAGCCACCATTAACTGGAGATAACAGTTTTGATAACCAGCTCTAGCTAACATGGTTTATTCCACACATATGGTTTGGTTTTTTGTTTTTGGTTTGTGTTTTGTTTGTTGTTTTTTTTTACACTAGTATGTCATAAACTGACCTTGAGTTCCTGATTTTTGCTTTTCTCCAACATTTTTAGGACTTTCTGATGTGATGTCTCCAGCTGCAGTTTAACATTCTGGTTTTCTTTAATGGTGTTTTGAAGATCCAGCAGAAGCTTCTCTTTTTCTTTGTTGGACTGCAGATTATGTTTCTTCAGTGACTCCTTGAAATTATTTGCTTGTTGATCTAATATTTGCTTCAGCTGAGCCACCTTCCAGAAAAGTAAGTCAGCAGGATAGGATTAATGGCTGCATTCATGATGGAGAGGAATGACGTAAATTTGAGTACATTTTTTGAATTTGTGTTATTCTATGAAAAATAACAACATGCCTGTTTCATGCAAGGAGCACTCTTTTCAGCAAAGAATTACATCCTTTTTACATATGTTGTCTGTTGCCTATCAAGTGCTTTTCTTAAATTATTTACTGTAAAATTCTCTGTATCTCATACGTACAATCCATAGTTAAACTTGCACAATAATAAAACCAGGAGGCAGGCCTAAGTTTGCATTCACAGAATATCAGATTAAGATGATTTATTTCTGTGTAAGCACAATTCATGTGAAACATTAATGTTCATGGACTTCATGTGCTGCAGAGATAACTCAGAACCTGTTACTCGAACACACACAGGTCTCATGAGAACTACATAACTTCCTTTACTAAATCTGGTTTCTGTACCTCTGTAAGCAGCTACAAGAAAGAATTACTGTTCCATTTTTGGGTAGGTTTATGGCTGCAGAACTGCTATTCCTATACACAAGCCAGTATACTCTTTTCCTTCCACTTAAATAGAGTTTGTCCTTCACTTCAAATCCACAATTCACATTTCTTTTCTTCAATTAATTGGTGGCGGTCATTACTGATCATCACTGATGTTGTACTTCAGTTTCCCTCTGAACCCCTTCTAACAGCTTGCTCACACAAGGTCATACTACCATTACAATTAACATAGATTTCCTTTACCAGATGGAGTAGATGTTTAGTTTATTACTCATGTTTCCACACGTTCTGAGATCTACAACAGTATCTGTAATTTAGACATGACAGAAGTCTGCAAGCGGAGATGAACCTTGTTTTAAAACTCTTCAGGAAAGCTACTAGCTTGGACAGTTGACTTTCTCCTATTTGGTGGCCAAACCAAGCAATAAATAAAACTTCTAGTCAAATCAATCCAAAGGAAACATTTTTGAATGTACCTGTCAAAATTAAAATTTAAAATATTTCCTCCAGACTGAATTTAATGTTTTTAAAACTTAAATTATTTCATCATTTGCAAGAAGACAAATGGCTTTATCCACAGAACACAGAGGAAGCAGAGATGGCAGCAGTGGTTCTGCTTTGTGTGTGTGTGAGAGAGAAAGGAAGCATGGAGGTACAGAAAAACCAAGAGAGTATGTGAGTGTGCATATGAAGGTAACTGGGACACTTACCCAAGTGATGAAGGCCTAGGTTGTCCAATGACAACTTAATATACAAATGAAGAAGTGGCAACAGGTGACACAGTGTAGCTCACCCTGTTTTGTCCTATAACCCAGTGACAAGGGAACTCTTTAAATGGTGAGAAAGCTGATAGAAGAAAAAAAACAAGCCTAGGTCACCCACAGTCACGGGAATGCTAGGTTGGCAGATAAGAAAACAAATATTCCTTCACCCAATGTTTTTTGAATCAAGTTTTTTATTTTCCTCTCTTTTAAGTGCCAGAAAATAAAAGATTAATTTAACCATGTCTTAAGCAAGTCCAAACCAACATGGTATGTTTTAATTTTACTGAAGCTATCCGACCAAATTGATTTGAGTTAGCAAATTCAAAAAAGCACCTAGCTTCACCTGCCCCCATCTGTGAGTTTAACTAACCATCCAGTTGTTTCTTGGCTTTTTCCTTTGTGTCATTCAACTAAATTTTTAAAAAAACCAACTATCTATCTGAAAAAAATAGTGAAGAATAATTGCTAAATGTTATTCTCAATGAAAAACAGTAATTCTTCATCTTCAATGAATTCTTCATCTTCATCTTCAATTCACATCTTCAATGTGTCTGTGCGATGGGATCCATCTGTGGCCTGGATACACTCCAAGAATAGGAAGACGCCAGAGCCACTTGCCAACCATACTTTTGTCTCCTGCTTTTTTTAAATAAGTGGTAAATCATACGATTTAACTAAATGGGCTCTTTGGCTTCTGGTTACAGGTAAAGCATTTACTTTGTCTTAATAACTATTGAACTTAAGCCAACATTTTCCTATATAAACAAAGGAAACACTGAAGTTTTTAGGTACTGCAGTTCCTTACAAAACTAATGTTTGATGTAAAACATGTAATTGTGCACAGTCCCCTGTATCAGCTCATGTAGTACACACTAGCCTTACTACACTCAAGCATGCATTTTTTTTCCTGAAAACAAGCTGGTTAGTAACAAAGATGTGCCAGAAGAGTAAGCTGTATATTTTCTAACAGAAAAATTGGAAAGAGGAAAAATGTCGCTTGGAATATTTCTTCTGCAAATTAAATATTCATTTAGGTGGGGCAGATGAAAAGATGCGTATATAAACTTCAGCTGTGGTCAGAACGTTATTAACCTTCCAGACTCTCTTTATAGACAATCATTGTTTCAAAGCACTACTAGCATGAAACAAGATCACACTAACTAGAAACAAGCTAAACAGTAAATTGCTAGCAACAGAGAACAGAACGTAGTAAGAAATCAGATGGAAAAGTATTTCTAAAAACATTATTTTCCACTTATTTAGGGGAAAAAGACCTATACAAATACACATCAGGGATACAAACACATTCTTTCTATGAATTCTGCTGCTTCTAACATACTAGAGACTAAGAAACAAACATTTCCATCCCATCACGTTTCCTCCTCCTCCCTTTCAGTTAAAAAGGCTTTCAAAACCATGAGTGCAAATCCTTCTGTGGAATATTTTGCAGTGCCCAGGCATTTTGTTATGTCTCATTACTTCAAAACATATAGCTAGAAACTCAATTTGTAAAATTGGTAAAGCAACATTTAAACCAATGAAACTATGCCAACTCACATTAGTCCAGAATCTACTTGGCTCCTTTTACTATTAACAGACCAGCAACATTGTTTTATAATGTCTTCCTGCTGCAAAATAAAATCTCTTGGAAAAACGGTACCTCTAGTATCATTATTCATTCCTTTTTGTCCACCAGAATTGTATGAAGTGATCTTAAAGATGCAACTAATACCTACCCACAGTATAAACTCTATGCAACAGTATTTTTCTAGTCTCTGCTGAATTCTTTTCAAATGTAAGGGTTATGTTTGCACTTGCCCTTTCTTGTGACAGCTGATTTCGTCTCCTACTGCTAAGTAAAGAAAAAATGAAAAACTATTACTAAAAGATGACAGATAAGTCTTGAAATATTTTGAGTCTTTCAAGTTTCATTCTTTTCTAACCATAATTACTGTCCTTCTCCTGGAAGGATGGCTTGATTCTTTTGAAAAAGTACCTCTCAGGCTTTGATAGCCCATGGGCAAAATTACTGGGCAAGTATAAGGCTGTGCATGCCATCACAGTTGACTCCTCCATTTGACTTCTGCTTTGATTATTTTAATTCACTGTGCTTGCAAGCACAATGAATACTTGAAGTCTATCTCATGTCTGCTCTCCCCTTCTTTTATTTATTGTACATAAGAAGTGTGAAGTCTCAAAGGCAAGATCTAAAGTTGGAATCAAAGAGAGTATTTCAACTTCCTGGATCTTTTCAGTAGAAAGATCTGAGTTTCTCAATGCATTGCTAGGTGATGAATTTATATAAAAGACTTTAAACTGCCTTTTGACGTATTATAGAAAAGTCACCACAAATGAAATTTGTTCAGAGAGTTAAAATAAGGCACCCAAATGCTACAGGGTTTTACCCATACTTTGATACTATTACGTCAAAATGGTAACATCATATAAGAAGTAATAACAAAAGAATAAAATCATATTTTACTGATGTCTTTAGGCTTAGTTCACAGTTATTTCAGTTAAGTTCACATTTAATTTCCTTCCTAAATTTATGGCAATTCCGGACCAGAAGAACACGTGTGAACACACTAGGCACATCTCTACTGGTGCTATCTGGTGGTACCTACAAGATCTCCATCAAGGCTTTGGACACTGCTGTGCTAGCATTTTCAAAGACATATCATGACAAAGCGATACCTGTGCTTTCATTTTATGTATCTTCGAATTTCAGAATAGCCGCTTTAACACATGTTGAAGAGATCCAGTAGTGCAAATGCAAGTAACTGGATGACTCCTAATGAATTAACACTCGACACAGAGAATATCACAACCTTGATTCCAAAGGACCAAACAGGTGTGAACCTGACTTCTTTATCCAGAAAAATCTTAATAATACAGAAATACTTCCACTTTGAGGTGCATCTCCAGAGAGGTGACATTGTAATGATTCTGTCTCCTCTGCATAGAGTTCTAGCTATGTCAGCCCAACCAAAAATGTGCCTTACGCAGCCAAGGAAGCTATTTTTAGATCTGAATTTCTATCCAGGTTAGAAGTGGATTAGTAACAGCACATTGCCTAACCTTTGAGGCGGAAGCTCTGGGCTGAGCCATTGCAAAGGTTCCCAGATGGGAATCACGTCCTCGGTGAAACATAATGTTATATAGTAAATGGTGGTTTCTTGGCTGTGAATATTCACATACTTATAAAGGAAAGTTTTGTAAGTTGAAATTACTTCACTTTCTTGTCAATACTGTCAAATAATTGGTTCAGAAAGTAACTTACAGAGTACCAAGAAAAAATGCAAAATTTCTCTTCAGAGGGAGCATTTCCTCCCTTTTGGGAGCATTGCTAGATTCTAAGATATTTTTCTGTCCTGAATGTGTGACTTCAAAAGAAGTAATTTGTTAACTCACTGCCTCACTTTTTCCATCTGCAAAACCTGAACAATAACTTCTTCATGGCATAAGCCTTTTGATTTCTTTGAGACCCTTCAGTGGAATATACCACCTGCACGCATATGCTCAATACTAAGAGATCAGACGGTGTGCCACTACTCCTTCCTTCCATCTCTTCCTCTCACACCTCAAACCAGTGTAACTTCCAGACATTACCTAGGGATGCCAGAATATCATGGTAAATTTTCAGCTTTGAATGAGCTAAGATATTTTTGTAGAAATATGTACAGTTAGGGGAATTTGGAAAAGAATAAAGACAACTGATTTCTGAGAACCCATGTTCTGCATTAGGTGCAAAGAAGTCACTCTGGATACGTTGACACAGGTTGGATTGTCCTAAAATTCTCTCAGAGAAGAACCTGTATAAAATGGTGGCATGCAGAAATCTGTAATGAAACCTAAAACCAGGATTTAGCCAGAACTTTAAAAACATTGAGAACTACACTTACATTCTTTATTTTTAAAACTGGGGGATGGATAGAATGTCAGAATCCAGCTGTCATACCAGAATGTACAAAGCTGTTTTACAGGAGAAAAGGAAAAGACCGTGCTGCGGTCAGAACTAGTACAGCATGAATGGCAGAAAAAGCAGGCGTTAGACAGTAAATGACCACATGTCCTGGTTTGAGCTAAATAGAACTAATTTTCTATTTAGTGATTCTACTTTTCAGTTCAGTCTCTTCTAAGTGGCTGAACTTGCTGAAAACTAACAGGATGCTTTTCCTAGACAGAGTGTTCTGATAATGTTCAAGGCAAATTGTCTCACCATGGGTGCTGTGTCTGCACCTATGGGGGACCAAAAACTGACCAGTGAGGTATTCCATCCCACATACGTCATACTCAGTATAAAGTCGAGGGATCACGAGGGTTTCGACCCTTCTTCCATCTTGGAGTCCTTCCATCTTGGACCTTTCCATCTGTCTTGATCCTGCAATGGCCAAAGTCCGAGCAGAACCCTGCTGGTTCGTCTGCCGCTGATCCTGATTTGTGTGTCCTGCATCCTGCTCCCACCTGCTGCTGAGTTCGGCCTGGGACTTTTCCAGTGCCCTGCTTCACAGAGCCTCTGGTGACATAATCATCATTGGAGGAGGGTGGGGGAAGGATTTTATATCGGTTTTGTATATATTTGTACATATTTGTATATATTTCATTATTTTCCTGTTTACATTATTAACCTGTAGTATTAGTATTACTGCTTTATTAAATCTGTTAGTTTATTTTCCAACCCGTAAAGTCTCTCTCCCTTATTCTCTTTTCTCTTCCCTTCTGAGGAGAGGAATAGAGAGCGTCTGTCCAGGATTTAGTGGCCAGCGCAGCCCTAAACCATGACACCACAACTCATGCTCTGATTGCTGGAACAAGATGCATGGTGAAAACATGTCCATTCACCTATAATTTCCCAGAATGGACGATCACAAATAATTTCATTGTTCTTCTGAAAAAGGTACCAAATTCAATTATATGCTTAGGGTAGAAAAATAAATGCAGCACTGAGCATCATCAGAACTTTTCACTTAGGGCAGGGATTTCAGTTCTATCAAAGCAGTCGTTTTACAGCTTATCCATGAGGTAAAAGTATCAAATTGTTCACAGGCAAAAACTGCATGATCACACTGAAGAAAAGGAAATATCTTGTACATAACATTTTAAAGCAGATAGCATTTGCCAAAAAGAACTGAACAACACAAAAGGGAAACACCTGAGAGGGAGAAAATACGTGTTCACGGCTGTCAGAAATTTTAAAGATGAACTGTTTACCTGGGCAAATAATTGCCTTTTGGGGGTTCTGCTTTTGTTCTGGCAGAAAATTATTTATCTGACCTGTTACGGTTTTTCAAATAATGACACTTAAATGTTTTGGTAGATGTACTAACCTGGAACATTTGCATCACTTGGCCTGCAAACTGACTGTACATTATCACTGTTACAGGTGGATAATCTAATGCTAACACACCTCACGTATTTATTTCCAGATTAATCCATGTCTGCAGATTTGCATTACGACTTAAGTGTAACCAGAGTGGGGAACAGTACATAAGCTAAGACATCCCCAAAGCTAATTAGATATTACAGTGCTTTCTCTATTTCATTCTTGATCTTGAGAATATAGAGGGAGGCATACCTAACTACTAATACATACTAAATTATTGCACATTCCAGTCTGTTTCAGTTATCACCCTCACTGTCAAACAGGCAGAACAGGAACAATGATCTTTGACCTTTTTTCCATTCAATTCTCTTGCTCAAGGAACAAGCAAGCAAGCTCTTTTACATTTCTACACACGCGCACACACACAGAATCAGAAAGTAACCAAGAGCTGTAAGGAAGATTCTAATCTCATTGAGCCCTGTATACAAACAGTCAGAGTAACCATCCAACCTTGATAGAGCCAAACTCCTCACCAAAAAGCCTTAGTATATGTCCAAAGAGTGATATATGAAATTTATCAAAATAAACAGGCTTGTCAAAATCATCATAGATGTTCAGGAGTGGTAATTTCTTTTATTTCTATCTAGAGTCCTTGTATATTTTCTTTAATGATAGTCATAGCAAATATGATTAAAATCTAATCAAGAATATCTCAGACGAGAGGAAAAATGAAGAGCTCTTTTATTACAGGGTTACATTTATGTCCAGTTTACCTCAAGTGAAGAGTTTTGAAGTTTCCCAGTTAGGACCTCTTTCTCTTTCTCTAGTTGCTTTAGTTCACACTCAGATTTTCTTTTAAATTCCTCTAGCTGTGCCTGGAGCTCCTACAGTAAAAATAAAAAAAGAAAAGAGCATGCAATAACTGGGACAAAACATCCAGAACGAAAATATTTCTTCCACATTAACCTAGACAGTAGAGCAGTTTACACAGTAATAGATGCTACTGTCATTTAATGTCACCTATCACTCATGTATTATCCAATCACAGAAGTATTAACAGTTCGGTTTGGTTCTTTCTAATACTAATGTTAAGCAATACAGCTCACATAATCCTAATCTTCTATTGAAAGTTTCCCTGAGGTGGAAAACTGTACAGCATGAAGAGTCAGACTGTTTTGCCTTGAGTGGTGTTAGTGTTCAAAAATCATTTAGTATGCAAGAGCGACCCCAAGATCTGAAAAAAACATAAATATACATTGGCCATCCAAATAACCAGATGACTAACTAATGGGCTATTAGTGGAAAAGGCAATCAAAGGAAGCACTGTCTTACCTAAAAAAATCCCAGTGAGGAAGTAAAAAAATAAAATAAAATAAAATAAAA
>NW_010190619.1:0-3058 GCF_000695765.1 Mesitornis unicolor | reverse complement strand
TGTCGGTTCCTTCACCAGTTGTGTGGGGAAGGATTTGTATGAATATACAGTTTTTTAGCTAGAGATATTCCTTTCTTACCCATCTTGTCCTTTTTTTTTTTTCCAGACCTTAGATTGTAATTGGAATCTCACAATTCAGCATCTTTTAATAGAAAGAAATGTTTGGGACTGGATAGAACTCATATGACTGAGTTTAAATGTAAACTAAGATCTTTTCTCCAGTGATTCCAATTGGCTGTTATAAGAGTAATTCAAGTCTCTTTCTTGTTTCACTTCCTGATTACATGTTGTGTTTCTTCCAGCCACACAGTGTTCTCTACATATCAACAACACATATTTTTCATAATCTTCAAGCAGATACAGACTTCAAACCGAGGCTACTTAGTATGGTATAACAGTGTGTTACATTGCAATTGTAAATTTAAACAAAATTCACATTCTGGTTAAAAAGGAACATATCTCTATCCTATACTATCTGAGAGAAAGACAAGTGGCTTTACCACATCCTAAACTTGAGATCTATACCAGCTTTGTCCTGCAGCAAGTTATTAAATGTCTTCATGTTTCAATGAGGTCACAGATCTAGTCAGTCACAGATCTACTCAGCCACACTGGTCTGAACTAAACAATAGTCTACAAGGCAGCCTTTTTTACAGGTTACTACTACAAAGTGAAAGGCTGCTATAGATGTTCACAAAAGTTGAAATCTTAAGACTCTACAGTTCTTTCCCATATCCTTTCTGGGCATTCATACTTATTTGTATCCTGTACCTCCAAAGCTCAAGCCCCCTAGCTGAAAGTAGTTTGTCTTCACTGCTTAGCAGACACATTACTGCTGTGCTTGCACTTTCTCTACTCTTTTACATCTCTTATTACACCATCTAGTATTGGGTATCCAACTGAATTTCTATGAAAATATCAGAACTTTCTGGTGGCTGTGGGATAAAGGAAGTAAAAATGAATTTAGCAGTACATAGATAAACTTCAAATTATGCACAGTTTGAAAGCATTTGTTTTAAAACAAGTCAGCATCCAGTAAATATTTCATCAAGAACAATAGATTTGATTCATAAAAACCATAGTTGGCTACTAGAAATACAGTGCACCAAAGACAAGCCAAACTGATTACTTGAAGTGTTTTTATCTAAAAGCATGCAGAACAGCAGGGAAAGCAAAGGAGAGTGAAATAATTAGATCAGTAAATGCTGGAGTACCTGCAAACTGAGAGCAAGCTCTGTGTAAGGAAGAAGAGAAGCAAAGAGAAATGGAGAGAGCAGTTATTGTAGCTGAATATGGAAGTAAAATACAAACATGGGGATTCAGAGAGTCATGCCTTCTTAAATGCTAAGAATTTCCAATGACTGAGATAAAGCTTTGAGAAACAGTCCTATACAACTCTTTTCTCATTGCTATTTACCATAAAATCTGCACAACAGTCAAGGTGAGGAAAGGACCAATTATACTAATAAGCTTTAGGTGATCATATCAGTTATAAAGCCACTAAAAGCCAGTAGTTTAAAAGTCCTCTTTTTAGAGCACTGGTCTTGATATTGAGATTATTTTGCTCCTGTTAAGTTCTATGACTTTTTATTAGTACTTACTTTCACTAAGTCTAGGCATTTGAGCATCAATGAATTTCAGTAAGGTTGAAGACAGAAACATCTTTATTTCCTATGTGCATCCTAAAGATTAGAAAAAGAAATAAACTAGACATTTAGGCAATGGTACCTGTAACAGCAGTTACAGAGGTCTCATCACTTCTAAAATATGCTGTGCCAGTTTTTACAATAGTATTATAATGATTTAATGTTTTAATTGACTTGTAAAATGTATGTACTCTCATTAATAATTACTGGCAGATCTAATTACAGTTCCATAGTTAAATTTAGAGCTTATTTACATTAAAAGGAATGAGTAGGGTATCATTTTACCTGACAGATTAAAGTAGACCACTGTTGTGGAGATGACAATGGGAAACACTTACTTGAAGTTTTGTTGCATTTGACCCTTAAGTTAACATGTCAGTGTCAGGTTTCTGTAGAAAAACCTACGTTGTTAAACTACAAAAGTGCGACTATTGAGAAGCATCTGTTCATTTACATTAGTCAAATGCATTTGTCGAAATGCAGTTCTATGAAGTCAGCCTTCCATTTTGTCTTTAACTGCATCTGTTTAAATTGCTAGCTAGTCAAAATAGGACTGAGTTTTCCTTTGTGTTTAAAATAGTGTCAAGCAATGCTTTGTAGATATTTGTCAAATAAACTAATTACCTTTTTTTTCTAATTACATATATATATTCACCATTACAGATATGCTAATGGTTTCTGCTTAATGTTCTACTGATACAGAAGTTGTTAATTAAAAAAACAAATTCAAATAGATATTAAAATGATGCTTTCTTCATCAAATAGAAAGATGTGACAAGAAAAAGTGAACGAGGTATAAGAATCAGTTGTGTTTCAGAGTGTCAAAGCTAAATAGAGCTAAATAGAACTAATTTTCTATTTAGTGATTTTACTTTTCAGCTAAGTGTCTTCTAAGTGGCTGTACTTGCTGAAATTAATGGTATGTTTTTCCAGAGAGTGTTCACTTCTACAAGTGATAATACTTTCATGTTATGTAAACGTGACAAGGCCACTGTCTCACCATGGGTGCCTTATCTGCACCTATGGGGAGGAGTGAACAGGACAGACCATCCAAAACTGACTAACTGCATATTCCATCCCACCTATATCATAGTCAGTATAAAGCTGGGGCACCACATGTGTCTCACCCCTTCCCTTCTACGCTTGTTGCTTTTTTTTTTTTTTCCTGCGTTGGCCAAAGTCCAAGCAGAACCCTGCTAGTTTGTCTGCCTCCAATCCTCATCCATGAGTTCCTGAAGCCAGCTCCTGCATCTTGCTCCCACCTGTTGCTGGGTCTGGACTGGGATTTTTCCAATGCTCTGCTCTGCAGAGCCTCTGGTGATGTAATTTTCATTGGGGGTTGGTGAGGGGATGATTTTATATTGGTTTTCTATATGTATTTGTACATATCACAGAATCACAGAATCACAGAA
>NW_010190618.1:0-1083 GCF_000695765.1 Mesitornis unicolor | reverse complement strand
CTCTGAGCTGCCAGGCGTCCTCTTTCCAGGGTGACAGATCCCAGCACCCCAGTGGAAATTTTAACAACTCCTCTCCAGATCTTGTCAGAGCTGTTCATCAGAACTGCTCTGATTAACGAGCATTGCTGAACAGCAGCTACTTTGTCCCTTTGATCACAGCTGGTCCTAAAGCCGTGGATGAATTAAATATTGAACAGGCTGTGTGACAGCTTAGCACAGCTGCTGTGTCACAACGGTCCTGGAAGGTCCCTGCGCACCGTGGAGCAGTCAGCAGACGCAGGAACGTGCAGTGCTGAGAGTCAGCAGCATCTTTGCTGGTCTCCAGAGAAGAACCAGAGCCACAGGCTCTGCGGCTGGAGGAACCAAGACCTGGCAGCCAAAAGGATGGATCTGAGCAGAACAGGGGGATTTCAATGCCAGCATTTGGTTTTTTCCAGAATGTACAATATTTTCTGGGCTGGCACCGTGCTGACAAAGGGGGTTCTTGCAAGACTTACCCAGTATTTATTCCATCGTGCACATCTCTGTGCAGTCCTGGACCATGAGAAACAGTTCTGAGGCTGCAAGGCACCCAGAAGAGCACAGTGACCAAGTCCTGACTCACGCACAAAGAAATGCAGCATTGCACAAGCAAGAGAACACACTCTGCTTTGTACACACAAGGAATGGTCTCGCTTATACCCCACACACTGACTCTGCACTGACTGGAAGGACCCGCCTGGGCTCAAGAATCACAGACCTCAAGTACCGCAAGACGCTGGAAAAGCTGTGGATACCCAGTGCAGCACATGCCAGACTGCGGGACAGACAAGAATAAGGCAGCAAAGCCACCCAACCGCTGCATCCCAGCTTTTCTTCCTGCACCAACAGCAGAGCTACACTGGATCCCAAGTGCTGGCTCGTATCTCCACACACTTTCTAACCATTGCAGAGAACAAGTGCTTAAGGGCTTGGCTGTATGTATGCTTTTGCTTGTCTTTAATAAAAGCTGCATTCAGAATGCATGATGAATTATTTTGATCAAGTCTCCCTTTTCTGGGAACCTGTGAAATGTGATTTTTAATACCACCTCACAGACATCAC
>NW_010190617.1:0-30610 GCF_000695765.1 Mesitornis unicolor | reverse complement strand
GCAGTAGTTAGTCTGGACTGTTTGTATATGATCAGATAAATATTCACATTTCTCTGAGTTATGTATGTTGGTTATAAACTGATGCAGGTGTCAGTTTGCTGAGACAAACTGTGGTTGCGTTCCCACATCTGTTCTCTATTAAATGCTAAACTTCTCGTCACTCTGTGGTCATGCTTGTGTTTGCTTTTACCCTTCCCTTACTCCTACCTTTGCTTGCCAGCATTCCAGTTCTTTAACCTCAAAATCCAGGCGTGCTGTTTCTCTTAGTACTGTTTAAAAATGTAAATCTGACTGGTCCGACTTTGCCTTTTATTCCTTTATTCTCCGGACGTAGAGCTGCTGTCCAAAGTTTCTCTTATGTTCTTCCACAATGCACATACCGAATTCAATTTCTCTGTTCCTGTCGCAGGGGAAAAGTGTTCTTGCTGATGTTTCTGCTGCCTTTCTGTCAGCCAGTATTGTGGTCTTACAGGACAAGGTGAATGGAGCTAACTGCAGATATAAATCACTACATTTGAATTGGAAGCAAACTGGAACTTGTTGAATGTCTTGTATCATGCATCACAACGTGAATTGCTGATCAATTTTCTTCTTTTTTTCACACTTAGTTTCTCACTGTTTGAATTTGTACCTTGAGTGCTGCTGCATTTATGTTTATTATAAATTAGGAGGTTTATGTTTAAAGATTACCGTTGTGGCTGTAGCCACTATCGTCTTTCTCCTGCTGAACAACATAGAACAGTATATAATATTTACAAAATTAATGCTTCATTATGGGTTAAGTAAAGCAGTGTTCATGTGACTTATTACGGCATTTTAGCTGGCAGTATGCAGAAATATCTTCTATGAAGACTAAACGTTAGCACTTTGAAAATTTGCAATGTTGTCTATAGTCTGTAGTCTTGATGCTGGAGTGAAATAATGCTGGTGTGTCCCAAGGTTCTGTCTCTGCACTGGTTGGAGAAGAAACCGTTAGAAGTCAGGTAGACAGCCTGAGTAAAGGGGCTGCGAGCTGGACAGTGAAGACCATTTGACTGGGGAGTAGGGGAGAGGGACAGCCATGCAGGGGAGATAACAAACCTGAAGAAAGAGACTAGAACTGTCTGACCAAGGTGTTAGAAGTAGACTTTCCATGGGTGATAACAAGCTGACCCATTTTCTGTGTCCATTTTGAGGTCCTTTGGTCTGAACTGTTGCAGCTCTGAGCACTCACTTCTGCATCTTCAGCTACTGTCACTTGTGCTAAGTTTCTGTGTATTATTGCTAAATTATCTGAAGAGTTGGGTCCTTGGTTGCTCAAATTGGTTAGGCAAGGTTTGCAGGCAGAGTTAGTATTTCATCAAAATAACCAGTGAAAGGAGATGAGCTTTCAGGCTTTCTTTGGCTTTAGAGTAGAACCAGCAAACTTCAAAAATTAATGCAAGCTGAGAACAATTTACACTTGTTTACTACATATCCATTAGACTACTTGAGGGACAGGATGGCAGGTACCTGTAGAGAATGAAGTGGTAGATGAAGTAATAAGGTGTCATCTTTTAAAAAAAGAGAAGAGAATTCTTGGCCTATGAAACATGATGAGGTTAATGAGGTGAGAGGAGATGTGCTGTAAATCTATTTCGTTACTGATTTTTGTTTGTAAGTAGACTTAGGACTCTTTAACCTTTCAATTCATGCTGAAAGGTGTCCTTTAGGTCTGTCTTGAGGATATGGAGTGGAAGATCTGAGAAGGGAGATGGTACTTGACTAACTTCATCACTGAAAGCAAAGTTGTTAAACAGATGAAAAGGATGAGCTGGTGCTATGTGTAAACTTGTTCTTGTGAGTGGCCATGGCCAACTTGTAGTGCCGTCAAGGATCTAGACATGTCAGTAAGGTGGTTTATATGGCAGTATAGTTTGTGAAGAAAGTTGTCTTTTCATGAGGAAGGCTGGTTTTCTGCTAGTTCCTTTGTAGTCTCAGAGCTAAAGCACATTAAAAATAATCTGTAGATGGATGAGCAGTGAATTAGATCAAGTAGTCTTTCATGGAGCTGTGGAGGAGTGACTTGGTAGGTTACTTTTGGTTCTAGTTGGTCACTCAGCATTCAGAAGGAATTCAGAGTATTACATTCTTGTGCCACTCCTCTCACAATTTATATTTGTGCCCAGCATTATTCCATCCCAGGTGCAGAATACAGCATTTGGACTCATTAAATGTCATCAACTTTAATCATAGCCCAATGCTTCAATCTATCTAGGTCCCTCTGCAGGGGGCCTCTCATCCCTTGAGCCAACAGCACCTCCCAGTTTGGTCTCATCAGCAGACTTGGTAATGGTACATTCAACTTCTGCATCCAGATCATTGGTAAAAATATTGAACAGGCCCTGGAACTGAACCCTGAGGAACATCGCTGGTGACCAGTCGCCAGCCAGATGTAGCCCTATTCACTACAACCCTTTGAGCCCTGCCGCTCAGCCAGTTCTTCACTGAAAGCACCATGAACTTGCGCGTCCCACAGTTGGACAACTTATCTAGAAGAATGTTGGGAGGGACGGTGTCAAAAGCCGTACTAAAATCCATAAAAACTACATCTACCGCCTTCCCTTCATCCAGTAGGCAGGTGACCTTATTGCAGAAAGATATTAAATTAGTTAAACAGGACTCTTCTTTTGTGAACTTGTTGACTGTGCTGGTTGATTGTGTTGTCCTTTAAATGTATGATCTTCTCCATAATTTTTCCAGGTACTGAGGTTAGACTAACAGGTCTGTAGTTTCTTGGGTCTTCCCTGACACCTTTCTTGTAAATTGTAATAATATTGGCTAGCTTCTCAGCAGGAACCTCCCGAGACCTTTGGCAGATGATCGAGAGGGATCCTACTGTAACATCTGCTGGCTCCTTCAGTACTCTGGTGTGAATCTCATCAGTCCCCATGGACTTGTGAACATTCAGCTGATGAAGTTGGACCCTTACAATTTCAGCATCCACAAATGGAAAGTTGCTATTCCTGCACTCAGGATCCTCTCGGAGAACTGGATAGCCTGAGATCTATCAATGTTATTAGAGACTGAGGCAAAAAAAAACCCAACCCAAACAAACCCTTGGCTGCTTCTACTTTTAATTCATCCCTATTAGTCAGATGACCATTTCCAACAAGTATTGATCCAATGTTTTTCTTAGACCTCCACTTGCTATTAACATACTTTGAAAAGTCTTTCTTGTTGTCTGACACAACACTGGCCAGTTTCAACTCTAGTTCAGCTTTGGCCTTTTGTGTCTTTTCCCTGTGAAACATGACTGTAATCTTCCTGCGAAGCCTGACTTTGCTTCCAGAGATCATAAAGCTTCTTTTCCCTCCTGAGTTCAAAGAGGAGTTCCCTGTTTTCAGCCAAGCTGGTCTGCCCTGCTTGCTTGACTTAGAACACCATAGAATTGCCTGCTCCTGTGCTTTTAAAAGGTGGTTCTTCAAAACTGACAAGCACTCTGGACCTCAATGCCCTCAAAAGCAGATTTCCAGGGGACACTGCTAAGTAGCTTCCTGAGTAGCTTAAAGTTTGCTCCCTTGAAATCCCGGGTAGCAACTCTATGTGCCAAATAAACCAAAAATGTGGGGACTGGAGGAAGAATGGTGGAGGAGAGCCAAAGTGGTATGTAATTGCATAACTAAAAGCCATGTAGCTTCTACTGGCAGTTCAAATATGTTCTGAGATTTCATTTCCCACTTTTCTGTTAAGTGTATTTTTACTTGTATAATAGTACACAACAGTAAATTTTGCAAGTCTTGCAACACCATGCCTTAAATCTAAATAGATTAAGTAATGTTTGTGTGCTTTGACACCTCTTCTGTCAACTTGTCACCTTTTTTTGTTGTGGTTGAGAATTTGGTGATTGTGTTCTTATTTCCAATAACTGAAATACCACTTTTGTACATATTAAAACATAGCTAAACCACAGCACCATTTGCAGAGTGATGTATGTTACGTGTATCAAATCTTTGTGGTTAATGGCATATCTTGGCCTTTGTGTATTACTTTCTGTAGAGTGTTCTCTTTGTGGTCTTGTTCTCAAGATGTGAAAATTGCATACTTTCCCTTGATATGTCACATGGTGAAATTGGAGCACTTGCTTTGTGAATAAGAAGCAAACCTAGAGCAGGTCAAATATGAGTTACCTGTCAGTGTTTCACAAAAGCCGTATTAAGAGAATATTAAGAATGCCTAACCTAAGAAGTAACAATTAAAATTGAGTGACCTTCATTTATTTTTCCTTCTGAATGCTGTGTGACAGTCTTCAATAGTTACAGGATCGTGTAATTTTCCTTCCCCTGCAGTTGTTCCTCCGGTATCCCTGTTGCTGTATCCCTGGTGCTTAGGACAGAAGCTTGCTGCACTAGGAAATTATCAGTGCTGCTACTTATTTTTGTACTGATTACATTACTTCTGATGTACTAAATGTACCTCAAATGCTTTCCTGTATATGGAACTACATTGTATCTTTAGTGTACGAATTCCTTACAAATATTAGTAGTTTATTGTTATCACAACTTTCTAAAAATACTGCTTGGATTGATTAAAATGTAATTGTCAGAAATCCACATTGAATCCAGTCGTTCACCAGCAGGGCTGTTGCCCTTTGATAAGGCTCAGTCAGGAGGCGGTAGGATGCAGTAGGACTCCCCTGGAGCACAGACCCTGATGCTGCAGCTTTGGTATCTTTTCTACCCCCTGCAACTCAGTTTCTAAAGAGCAAGAGAAATCTAGGAGCTGGGCTAATCTCCTCTAACTTCAGCAAATTCGTACTATCTGTCTTGCTGGTATGTCTGTATAATACCAACACAGTGGTATAATTATCACAGCTTATGAACTTGATATGGGCTATCTGATGGACTTGCTTTCAATGGGCATGGATTATCTGAGGTTCTGGGTTGCAAGCAGGAAGAAAGCTGCCTCTGTAGGAGAGAAGAATAATAAATCAGGTTGCAGGGCTCTTATGTTCATACTGGTGACAAACTAGTCCATTTGCAGGGAAGCATTTACAATTTTATGTCTAAATTTTCCAGTCATTTCTAGTGTATTGCCTTTTCAAATAATTCAGAGATTTATTTGGCTGTTCTTATGTTTGTCTCAGTCTGTTTATTGAAGTGCTATTCTTTTGTTTCTTCTAGTGCCTTCACCAACGGGTGTTGTAGTAACATCTGAAAACTTCAAAACTGTCGTGCATTGGCAGTACCCACCCATGTCTGAAACTCCTCATTTTATTGTAGAAATCAAACCTTACAAGTAAGTTCTTATTCTTTTGTCATTTCCTGTAACTGGTATTCTCTAGAAGCATATAAAGACAATCAGTCTATGGTAAATTCTTTTGTTTTTATGTGGTGAAGTCATGTAGGGTAAAAGTTACCTAAGTGTAAATTAAGGCAAAATTTGTCAAAAAACGGGATGGCTGAGGTTGGTGGGGACCTCTGGAGGTCATCTAGTCCAGCTCTCTGCTCAAGCAGGGTCACCTAGAGCCAGTTGTCCAGGACTATGTGCAGACAGCTTTTGAGTATCTCCAGGGATGGAGACTCCACAACCTTCCTGGGCAACCTGTGCCAGCGCTCTGTCACACTCACAGATGTTTCCTCACAGGCAGTGTATTGTACAATATTGTCAACTGAAATTGTATTAACTATTATTTGTTCTGTTTTACAGTGTGGGTAATTACAGCATCGTCTCAACTTGTGTGAACATTTCAGCTCATTTTTGTGATGTCTCAAGCAAAATAGATGATCCTTTTACCTCTCACTGGTTTCAAGTTAAAGCTGTTGTTGGATCACAGCAGTCTGCGTATTTTGAGACGAATGAATTTATTTTGCAAAAGCATGGTAAGTTTGATCATAAACTAAACCTTGTAAATTTTTCCCAAAATTTAAAAAGTTAGTAATTATTGTGTGTTATTTGGGAATACCTTAAAGTCAGCAGCTCGGGATGAAATGAAGTATGATGGCTGTTTAGTAGGAAATTCTGTAGTTCCACCTCTGTAGGGACTTTTTAGCCCTGTCACTGTGGTATTTCAATATTTTTTCCAAAATTTCTAAAGACAAGAAAGTGATGCAGAGGATACACTCTGTGCATCCTTCTCATATTCTTGCCTAGTGTCCCATACACTACTTTAGGGTAGGAAACTGCCACTGGAACCTGTGGCCCTTTAGGCATCATTGAAGTAGTAATCAGGTGGTTGGTGATGCCTTGCTTGACAGTATCATCTCTGTACTGACAGTTTTGGGTGTCTGGATGCTATCTAGAAGCTTAGAGAGTCCTGGATAACTAACGGTTATTTATTATTCATGTAAATCGTTTGGGCTGCTTTGGGATAAATCAGTTTTTCACATCAACACTGTAAAAGTAAATTGTCCACGTAGACTCCAGGCCAACCTGTCCAAAACAGTGTAGTAGTCTCCAGCATTGCATCGGAAGTGCAAAGCAGACACAGCAGAGCAAGGAAAAACTGAGAGACTTCCTCTGGTACTTGCTCCTTTCTCAATTTATAGCTTGCAGTATTGCCTATGAGATTCTCCCTGACTTGGGCTGCGCTTTAGACAAAACTGGGTTTCTGCATTGGTGGAGCTGAAGTGGAGTCCCCCTTTGTTTTCTGCTATGATTCCCACCCACCCAATACTCCCATGACATGGAATCAGTGACTGGTTTCTAGTGTATGACAGAGGAACAGAAGTTGTGGTAATAATAGAGTTTGACAGTTTGCAGAAAATTGGTAGTGGTGTATGAAGGTGAGAGGCAAAATTGTATTCCCATTGAACAAGAAACTCATGTTCAGTCAGTTCATTAGACGCCAAAAATTTACGTAGGCCATTGCCATGGGAAATTAGCCTCCCTAAGTACTGTTGCTCAGGGCGAGATTTGTTTGTTTTCAGGTAGCCGTTGTTTCAGTACAGTATTGTTTTTAGCTGAGTGTGATTTGTGGTGGAATCTAGTTAGCAGTATTTTGTGTTCTGTTCTCATTCTCATATATATATTTAATTTGTTTGTTTTTTTCTGTTATCAGTGAGCTGAATTTTTATGGCCTTGCCTGTATAGGAAAGTTGGATTGCTTAACAGTGAAATTCTGCATGGACAATCTCTATTTCCATTTTAGAAGATTCATGAATGTTTCCAAACACCTCCTGTTACTTCTAAGTGTCACAGCTGTGTGACATTAACAGCGTTGAAATAAGCATGTAATTCTTATCAAATCTCTGATAAATTTTGGAAAGCTAGCTATAAAAAGCATATTTTATGTTAAAAGCAGTAAAAGCTGTGGTCTAATAGCAAAGGTGCAATGTGTTGCAGGAAGAATAGGATCGCCCAAACTGAATCTCTCAAGACACGGCGATAAAATTATGGTTGATATTTACCATCCTGCATTCCCCTCTGAGGAGCTTCTTCCTTGGATCAAAGACTTTTATTCAGGCATCACGTACTTGGTGACTTTTTGGGATAGTAAAAATCAGGTAAGTTCCAAATTGAGAATTTCAGATTAAAAATACTTTTTTACCTTAACAGCGAACTCCCTCTTAATGTGTTTATGGCACGCAGAGCCAACAGATACGAAGAAAACAGTTGAACATAATATAGGACTACTGAAGCCCTAAAATGTCAGGTGCATCACAGTGAGATACATGACTTGAAATGTCTGGATTTCAGTTGTCCAAATGGACATCTTATAACAAAAATGAGGTTATTGCATTAGCTGTACACAGGATAGTTACTTGATCCCATGCTGTTCTTTCTGCACACATACTAGGATGCTGGTGACTTGACTTGTGCACCTTTCACTTATCTAGATAGACCTTCCATTTAACAAGGTTACCTTTCAAGATATTGATACCACTATTTAGCAGTCATGGAGGGTGAACTTGAAGAAGATAACAGTAGGTATGTTTATTTACAGTTGCCTTTTCATATGCATCCAGGCACAAGTTTTATAAGTGAATTAGGTATGAAGATTGAGACTTAAGAACAGCACAAATTTTAGCCAAAAGCACCATGGTCTGATCAAATATGACATCTTAAGGTAGCTCATAAGCTGATAGCTGAAATTCACACAGCTTTTCCAAGGCATATAGATGTGGGAGCCACATCTAATAGTATTTTAACATTTTTGGAAGTATTGGAAGGTACTGTAACATTATATTGTTATATTAAGTCAAATGATATAATGCAACTTTTTTATTTTTTGCAGAGTAAAGAAGAGTTATCCGAAGACAACTGTACATTGCATAAATGTAGCCTCACCATACCATTTTTTTTGGTTCTACTTACTGTGTTTTAGCAGAGGGAAGTTCATATGATGGTCTGATGGTTGTCACCCCGTCAGAAAAAAGCTGCATTGATGTTCCTCTCAAGCAGACATCAAGTAAGAAGATTCTAAAACTTTAGTAAGAACATACTGAGTCTAACCAGAGATCTGTTCTAGCTAAGTATTCAAGCTCTGATACAGCTATGGGATGACAAGATGAAAAAAACGAAAAGCATGGTCATTCTTTTCCAGATGCACTTTCCCAGTTCTAAAGATCTTTAAAGATCATGTGTTATTTCAAGTAACCCTGAGTCTTTTGGGGGTGCTTTCCCTGCTTTGTTGGTATTACAAAGCCTATTTCCGTTGCACCTGATTGTTGGTGTAATAAACAATTGACAAATGGATCATTCACCAAGTCATGTGGTTTTGGAAGCATTGTCTCTCTCTTGCAACAAATGACTTTTTGCTCAGTCTCATCACTGAGGAAAATGTATATAGGCTTTTTTGAATTTGAACCAACTATAAACTTGTGGTCATAAAATTGACTTATTTTTCTTAATTAAAGAGAGTAAAGACAGCTAATGACCCAACTTTATATCTGTGATAACCTCGTAGAAACTTTAGTGTTACTTCATTACGGCCCAAAACTTCACTAGAGAAAAGAGAAAAAATTGAGAAGCAGTTGTGTTCTTTCTTTTATGCACAAGAGCTGCAGTATGATTACAGGGGGGACATTAGGAGAGTCAGACTAGTGGAATCTTACTAGCAATTGTTACAATTCTATGTTTTGGAAGATTTCACATTTTAATGTTGTTGTACATTATTAGGCCAGTTAATATGCTATCACGTGGAAAATGTACAAATCTCTTCATCCTCATCTCTAAGGAACAAAAATAAGTTATAGAATTCCTTTATCTCTGAAAAACATGATTGTGTTTATATAAATTGAAAGCCTTTTGTCATTCTAATTTTATTTACTTAAGCTTAATTTATAAACCATTATATTTATCGACTGAAAAAGATGGTAAATTGACAAATTCACACATCACAGCTAAGCATTCTGAGCCATTACAGTTTCTGTAGTTAGTCTAAATGATACAGCAGTGGTTTATTTTTCCAAACTTCCTAACAGATTTTTCTGTAACTTCTTAGGCACACAAGTTATAATCATTCTGTGTGGTGGTCTTCTGAGCTTGAGTCTAGTTGTGACAGTATGTTGTAGTTACCAGAAACTACGGAAGAATAAGGTAAAGCTGCCTAAGTCTTTGGTAAGTTCAGACTTCTTATCTGCATCAGATCTTTAATATCCAACTAGGTAACTTTTGTAATGCTAACATCTTTATGCCTGTCTTTTTTTTTGTTTGTTTGTTTAATGTCTTATAGATGTTTAGGATCTATATCAGTCTAATACTCTGCCAGCCTCTGCAACCTTGTATTTGTTTTAGGGCTAGACTGCAGTCTCTTTTTATCTGAAGTAGCAGTAGTTAGTCTGTTTTGAGATCTTAGTTCTTAATGTGTGTGTACATAGGCAGATTTGTATTCATTCTAGTGGCAGACAAGACAGAACTACAGTATTGCTGAGGTTAGAACAGACTTTTTGAGATTGTCTGGTCCAACCTTTCTGCTCAGGCAAGCAGGGTCAGTGAGAGCAGGTTGTCCAGGACTTTGTCCAGTTGAGTTTTGAATACCTCCAAGGAATGAGACTCCACAGCCACTCTGGGTAACCTATTCCAGTGTTTAACCACCCTCCCAGTAAAAATTGTTTTCTGACATTCAGATAAAATTCCATGATTTTTTGCTTGGGCCTGTTTCCTCTTGTCCTGTCACTGGGCACCTGTGAGATTTCTTCATTATACTGCTAAGTGCTACAATGTTCTTAAAGTGATGTACAGGCTAAAGGGAGAGAGGGGAGTAACAGTGATGTAGAAAGAGGGAACAACAACTATGGGAAATCTGTTCTCATTCTGAGCAGTCACAGGGAAGAGAAGTCAGCAGCTGCTCTACCCTAAAAGCTCTCTGTAGCCATCCTTAGGAAACAGAGTGGATGTTCCTTAAAAAGCAGCAGCACTCCTTCCTTTCACATGAGTCAAGAGTGGAGTACCTAAGAAGTACTTTTATAATGTCCTCCTGGTGTCTTGTTAGTCACAGTAACTGAACAATCAGCAGCAGGTGAAACAGCTTTCAAGAACTGCTATGTGAGGCAGTAGTAAATGGTAGTCATATTAACAGTGTATCTTCTCAGTGTATGCAGGAATTCTTGTAAGACTTTTAGAAAGAAAAGGCAATGCTATTCAATTCCATGTCCTTCAACTTCAAGACCCTTTAAAGTGACTCCTTCCTAGTGCAGGGGTAGCTCAATGCCTAAGATCCACCTGGAGCCTGCTTTCTTTGGAATAGATTATTAGGAGGTGAGATTGCTCTGACTAAAAGGAGATATCCAAGCTAGTAATGCTAGCTAGGTCCATTTGTAGTACGCAGTAATGTAGTCCATAAACTCGAGTAGCACAAGATGATTAATCTCACTCTAAAATGAAATGCACTCCTAGTCAGACAAAACACTCTCTAAAATACCTGCTTCTTTCCATGGACTGTGACAGAGCCATGAGACTAGTTCAGAGACAATCGTTGACACTGTAGACTTAAAAAAAACTCAGATGAAGAAACCTGTCTGACAGAATCTGCGGCTAGACTCCAGTATCAAAACACAGACCTGTATGAAAAGTGAGACACTGGAGACTTTTTTTTTATCTTCACACCAGTATTTAACTGTCTGGATACATAATGTTATGTCCTACATGCACAGTAACTTTTGTGAAGACTGTTCATTATAGCAAAAGCCCCTCCAGAGTGGTAGTGCTATGCTCAATGGGTTCATGGTTATTCTGGCTTCCGAGTACCAGTTGGTATTGGCTCTAGGGCATCAGGAAAAAGAGTATCACACAAATAGAATGTGTGCTCCTTAACTCCTGTGAGCTTCCTGATGCATGCTCGAACTTCACACTTTAGTGCACCCTGTAGAAACTCATTTGTGTGCCCATATTCTCAGTTTCCTGGGCTAAAGTTATCTTGTGATTCCAAGGTTCCAGTGTACCATGGTCTGGTTCACATTCCACATCATGCTTTCTTGCTGAGGAGCTGAATGAAACCTCTAACTGTTTATAAAGATTGCTACCTGGGTGGTCTATCACTGAGGCAAGTTCCTCAGGGAAGTGGTCACAACGCCAAGCCTGTCAATGTTTAAGAAGCATTTGGACCATGCTCCAAACCACATGTGGTTTTAACTTCTAGGTTGCCCTGAGCAGAGTCAGGAGTTGGACTCTGATCCTTGTGGGCCCCTTCCAACTCGGGGTATTCTGGGATTCTGTCCATTTCCATTGAAGTATCTAGTGACCAATATAAGTTGCAGAGCTCATAAGGATAATTTCAATAGACGTGATATGAATAATGTGGAAATGTGAAATTAATAATAACTTATGATTAATTGTTCATTTTATAGTAATTTGAAGTAATAAGTAATGTAAATAATTAATACTAAGTTTAATGATATGGAGTTATCTCTGTAGACTTCTTGGAGCTGAGAATCTGTCACTGTCACTTTGAGGGTTGGACTAGGAGATCTTTCGAGGTCCCCTCCAACTCCTAATATTCTGTGACCTTTGAATGCATACTAGACATTTCTTTCCATACAGATTATGATCATTGTACTTTACCTGAAATTGTCTGAAAATGAAACATACAGGGAGTTTTTTCATCTGTTAAAAAGTGCTAGGCAAGGTGTCCTACATTAGAACCTCTGCCCTCCAGTGATCTGCTTCCTGGTGGCTTTAAGTAAATGCTAAAATAGCATTTGAGCAACTTTCAGTAAACTGGAATACTTCAACAGAAGAAAAACAACCATCAAGCAGGTGCCTTGCTGAGAGTCTCATATACCCATAGAAAATAAAAAGTCCATTGCCATTTAGATCTCAATAACTTCTATATTGTCTTTTTCTGTGCTGTTTGTGACTCCCAAGAATAACATGTCAGTCCTGTATGGGTCCTACTTCCACAGTGAGCATTGAATGATTACCTTCATTAGAGAAAATGCTCATTTAATTGTTTTAAACATCCTTATTTATAGTAGGATACAACCAGGAATATGCATCTGGTGAAACGGGAGAGATTCAGTTATAGGACTTCATCATGGTAGTCTTCTGCTGGATCACAGAAATCTGATGTTCCAGCAGCCCAGCTGTAGTTAGAGCCATTCGTTTTCTTTCTTCTCACAAAGTGTTTCAAAAGGCTCTGTCCTTCCACACACCATCTTCAGTCATTCTGATTTGTCCTGTACTAGGTTTTTGTTGTAAGAATTGTCAGAAAGGCTTGTCTGACTTGAAAAGACACCTAGCCTTAAGTTACTGATATGCTGTGGGTATCTCCCTCTGTTTTAACTTCACTGTCTTTTTGTTTTTTTCAGTGCCTCTTACCATTAAATGGTGACAACTATTTTAGTGGGTAGAAAACACCCATTCTGTAGGAGAGAGGCTCATTGAAAAGAATCAACTTTCATTTTTTAGCTCATACTTAAGTCAACTTTTCTGCTATCTGCTTGTGCTTCTGAGCCTGACAGGAATGGCAAGACTGTTCTCTCACTATATTTGTAGAATACTTACAGATATTCACAAAACACTTTAAGACTTTTTTTTGTGTGTCTGGCTTTTTTTGGTTATACAACATATTCTTTGGTTTGGATAAATTGTAATTGTTTCTGTAAGTTTTGACTGATATTTGCCACAAGTAATTGTCATCTTACAAGAGCGAAGCTGCTTCATTAGCTTTTGTGAAGATATTTTTTTCTTTTTCCTGTGAGCATCTATAGGGCAGTAACAAAGTCTCCTCTTTATACAGTTACACAGTATTAATTTGTTGTGGAACCATGTAAGGGCCATGCAGATTTTTTCAAGATCCTAGTAAGAGTTGAAATGGACTTCCCAAACTCTCCTCCAAAAAATGCATACCTGAAAATTACTGGGAATTTATAGGTGGATGAGCTGTTAGAAAGGAAATTTAGGAAAGAAACTGTTCATTACCTTAACTTATTCCTTGGAATATGTTATTTATATGTATCCTTGAGCCTGCCTTCCACTGGTGTATCTCCCTAGCCTGAGTGAAAGATCTGAAAGCTCCCGTGCTATTATTAGAGACAGGAAGATACCTGAGCATGTGCCAGGAAATACTGCTGACGTCCAGCTTGGGCTCTCTGGCTGTCAGTTTGCTAGTACTCAGTAACGTACACAAAAGAGAAAATATTAACTTACCTATGGTAAATACTTTTCTTCACATGGCAACCATATCTTAAGACCTTTGTTACATGAGTTGTTTTGAGTGGCATTTCACTGAGTGTAGTAAGCTGTGATTCTGTTCTTTGAAGCTAGGAATAATTGCATGAAATGCTAGCTTATCTTGTAGTCATAACTCAGTGACTTAAAGAACCTTTGGTACCAGGAAACCCACAAGAGTTTTTTCTTCTGATGACTTCCTTATTTCATGGATGGGAGTAGGAGTGTCTCTGCACCATCTTGCTTTGGTCAAAAACTCACCAAGAGTAAAACGGGTTTCCTTTTTGAGAACAAAACTCTGGGATGTAGTTGTATAGAGAATACTTACATTATCCTCAGGATCTGTATTTTGAGCATTGCCAGCTGGCACTGAAATGCAGAACCTGTGTAGAGTACAAAGTGTTCCCTTAACACATTTTAGGACTACTATTTATAGAGCCATATGAAAATCCTGAAAGTACAGAAACAAGAATTCGTGGGGTTTTGGTTTTAATTTTAGTATAGCAGATACTGGTATGGGGAGAGAGATGGGAAGTTGTAAATGCAGCTTTTAGCCATAGTTTCTGTAGCGTTTTGTTCTAGTTCACATTCCTCAACCATTTCAGCCTACACAGAGAATTATCTTTTCTTGTCACTTACTTGTCACTCCAGTTTGACTATTGGAGTCAAATTTTTGCTATCCCCCAAAAGACTACAGATGCTGGCCCCTTCAAGGTCAGTGTCGGTAGAGGATAAGTATACAGTATTTTTTCATGTATCTGGTAAATAGGTTTTCAAAAGGTACATTAATCCTACCAGCTGTTCATAACTATTTCAGCATCTATGCATTATTGATTGTATTCTCGTTTCTGCAACAATCTTTTAAGCATCTGCTTCTTATGCATGGGTGGTTTCCATACATACTCGTGAAAATTACTCTGAGTATTCCCTATATAGTGTTCTGACTTTCTGCATAACAGAAAATGAACATCCAGAGAGAATGATGGCTGAGCAGCAGCTCGGTTGTAGTGTGGTACATTCTCAGTGTCAGGGGCCACCTTAATGCTCTTTTTACTAGCTTTCCAGTGGCAGTGTGTGAATTCCAAGGAGAACCCTCACCTGAGTGGTGCTAACACAGCTATTTGTAAAACTCGCTTAGTTTACACATAGTTACTCTTCAGGGAGTGTTTGTTTGCTTTGTGGTGGTTTGTTGTGTTTTGGTTTGCGTTGGTTGGTTTGTTTTAACTCCAGTAGTTTCACTGATCCAGCGTAAACCACAGTACCATCAAAAGGTATCAGGGGAATTGAGGGGAAAGGTATGGGGCTCTTGATTCTTATACTAATACAGACTGGGAGGTTCTTTTTGCCTGAATGTAGCTTTTCTTAAACAACATTTGTTTTCTCCCCCTTTTTTCCTCCTACCTACATCCCTTCATTCCAAATTTGCCTCAACCTGTACTTTCAGTCAGTTTATTTTTTTAAAGTATCTCAAAAACCAGTGATTGTGTACATTTTTATTAAGAAATTAGCGTATCCATAGTACTTGATAGTCTGTGATACACATATATAATGAATTATGACATTTGGAAAAAGACATTGTTAATTGAGTAACCCTTTCTCCCTATGCTTTCTGTTAGCTTTAGGGAGCACCATCATAAAGCTGAAAATTTACCCTACTTTTATATGTATTTTTAAAAACACCTTAAAAATATTTTAAAAAATCAGAAAACTAAACGGCCTGAAGGCATGTTGTAATTGTTTAAAACAAGCTGGAGTCTGGCCATGGAAGGAATTAATATACTCTTCCTGTGGAGGTGTTTCAAAGTGAAACAGTGAAGTTTGTTGCAGCACTGAGGCAGTGCTAGGTGACACAAGAGGGATAACTAAGGCGGCTTCAGCATAGCTATGACTACTGGGTATGCACAAAGGTTCTCATGTTATTTCAAAGATCTCTTTCCAAAATTCACTTATCTCCCAGTTGAGACAGTTGCCACAAAACGTTACAGTCAGTGCAAGTTACACTCAGTAGCTATACAGTATGAAAGATTTCCCAGATAGTTGAAGAGTATTACAGCTTTTTCTTCCTTTGCGGTTTTCCTCTACATTGCACACTTCTGTGACTTAAAATCCAGTTGGTGAAATGAAATGGATTTGGTCCTTGCAAATGGTCTTTGCACTTAGAAAGCATTTTTGAGAGCTCACCTGAAAGTGTTAATGAAACAGTTGGAAGTCATAGATATAGGCTAATGACGTTGCGAGGTTCTAATTTTGCTAATGTCTGTTAGGATTGGTTGTAATGACATTAAATTTGTATTATAAACTTGTATCTTTTTTTTTTAACCTCTAAATTTGTCAGAAGATAAAGCCAATAAATTAGTAGATTATGTGGAACTAAAAGTGATTTTTTTTTTTTTTTTTCCATTTAAGGTCAGTGTGATAAGAAACCTGAACACAGACAGCATTCTGGAATCAAAATCAGAGGCAAAATACATATCTGTGATAAGCTTCATGCCAGGCCAGTCAGTAAATGAAGTAACCTCGCTGGAGGTAGTGCCAGAAGAAGAAACTGTTAGAACTCAGGATTCCAGTGAAGGAACATCTTCAGTTCTTCCCTCAGAGACACCAGCCAAAGCAGAAGAGCTGTCTGTGCAGGAAAGCACAGTGGAGGTATCTTCTGATGATGAACAGCATCACAAAGTAAAAGAGAGTTACTTCATTTCTGACAGTAACCAAATGGATATTAGCAGTAACTCTTCAGGCCCAGAGGTTTCTGCCACAGAAATACAACAAACAGTCATTCCAAGCAGCTGTCTCAAGTTTTCTGGCTATGACAAACCTCATGTGCCATTAGATATGCTGATAGATGTTGGTGAAGAGCAGCCTGTGATTGCTTACAGGCCAACAGACTAACCAGGAGAGCTGAAGTGTTTAACCAGAACTCAGGAAGAACAGCATTACTGAAAATAGTGAAAAGTCTGGCTTGTACTGTGACCATCTACAAGTTGTACTTGTTCTTATCCATCCAGAGTAACCAGTTCACAACCTATTACAGTAGGATCCTGAAATGGGACTGAAAGTACCTAAGTACAGCATAAAAATGGGGGGGGGTATTTCATAATAACTTTTAGAAGTGTTTGTGTATGACATAACTCACTGTTTCCTGTTTGAAATAGTGCTTTGGTTTTGTAACAGTACTCTAGAGAGAACAGACTTCATTAAGGAGTATGAAGCAGCAGCTGTATCATTATTCCCTTCTGTTTCAAATCCTTTCCAAAATTAATTTGATGAACATAATGCTTAAAAAGTCCTTCACTTGGTTACGATGGAGATATGCAAGAAATATTGGAGAATTTTTGCCTTTATTTAAGGTATTCTCTTGCTTGTCTTTTTTTTTTTCTTGAGGAATATTTTTATATTAAGTGAAATGCCTTTTCCTGTATATGATAAGAATTTGAGTCCATGGCCAAGAAGCAGTTGTTTGTAGTCTTTTCTAGGGCTAGAAGTACGTGCTTCCAGGACCATTACTTTGTACATTTCAGTGAGTAAATTATAGACTTTTCCTTTGTAACCTAAGTCCTGTGACTAAAAAAGCTATTCTTAAAAGTATTGTTATTTGTGTATAGCTGCATCTGGATCACCTGGATACATTATGTAACTATTTCACATTCTGGATAACTCCTGTATTAGCATGCTGGCTGATTGTCATTGGAAAAGAAATGTGTGCAATGGGTGGTTGAACAAATTCTTTAAAAAATTATGCATTCTTCTCAAAATTCAAAAGCCTGCTTTCCTCCAGGGCATTTTTATCCTAATTCTTAGAACCATATGATTTTTTAAAAATAGAAATCATCAGGACTTCTTCCAAACATGTTTTCTAGCAGGTTGAAAATGACTACCATTTGTCCTCTCTTTATGATGTAATTCAGGAACTACACCAAATTTCCTCTCTCTAAAATTACATCTCAAGACAATAGAAAAATAGTGTGGTAAGTTGTAGTTCATAAGTTATTGTCATCTGACAGCCCTCTGGCTTTTGTAGCATGAGTTTGTAATTTTGAAAACAAAGATGAAGATTTTATTTTATATATTTAATTTTGAGTCTGATGCCTGCAATCCAGTTATTTCCCTTTTATTAAGATTTGATGGACGTTTTCTGTTTGTAGGAAATGTTTGCAGTGGTTCTTATTGAAGCTTGATAAGTTCAGGAAAAAAAAGGATGTTTTACAGATACAGGGTGGTGCATTTGTACAAAATTATGTCTTTGTTTTTAAAGACTCTTTTTGTAGGATTATCAGAAATGTTTGCATGTTATAGAAATCAAGCAAGAAAGGGCAGAGACCAGAATGCCTGAGTCGACCTGCTGGCCACACTAAAAGGCAAGAAGGAACTGCACAGACAGTTCAAGAAGGGACAGGTACTGTGGGAAGAGCATAGGGATGCTCCCTGGCTGTGTAGGGACGAGGTCAGGAAGGCCAGGGAGTGGCTGGAGCTGAACTTGGCAAGGGATGCAAAGAATAACAAGAAGGACTTCTACGGGTATGTACAATGGCAAGCTGGTAACCACAGACGAGGAGCAGGCAGATTCTCAACAACTTTTTTGTCTGTCTTCACTGGCAACATCTCTCCTCACAGATCCTCTGCATCCCAGAGTCCTGAAGGAATTGGCTGATGCAGTTGTCAAGCCACTCTCTATGATATTTGAAAAGTCATGGCAGTCAGGTGGAGTCCATGGAAGGAGGGAAACATCATACCCATTTCTGAAAAGGGTAGAAAGGAGGACCCTGGGAACAATCAGCCTGTCAGCCTCACCTCTGTGGCTGGGAAGGTCGTGGAACAGATCCTCCTAGAAGTTATGCTGAGGCACATGGAGGACAGGGAGATGATTCGAGACAGCCAGTGTGGCTTTACTAGGGGCAAGTCCTGCCTGACCAACCTAGTGGTATTCTATAATGGGGTAACTGCATCAGTAGACAAGGGAAGAGCTATAGATGTCATCTGTCTGGATTTCTGCAAGGCCTTTGACACAGTCCCCCACAACATCCTTTTCTCCAGTTCTCAAATTCTATGAATTTGATGGGTGGACTGTTCAGTGGATAAGGAATTGGCTGGGTGGTTGCATCCAGAGAGTAGTGGTTAACGGTTCGATGTCCAGATGGAGATGGGTGACACGTGGTGACCTTCAGGGATCCATACTGGAACCAGTGTTGTTTAATATCTTTATCAATGATACAGACAGTAGGATCGAGGGCACCCTCAGCAAGTTTGCAGATGATACCTAGCTAAGTGCTGCAGTTGACATGCCACAGGGACAGGATGCTATCCAGAGGTGTCTAGACAGACTGGAGAGGTGGGCAGTTATTGTGTGATGGACAGCACAACTGGAAAGGTTTTGGTATGCGTTAGCTGGCTATGATTTGTTTCTGTATTTGTTCAGCTGTAGTAAGATCGCACAGTAACTCTTCCACTGTTGTGTGTTGGGTTGAGTTCTTAGAAGGTAATGCTGGTGACTTAGTGCTTAGGCTTTGCTAGTGTGTAGACATCTCCATTGCAGAAGTGCAGAAAATAACTCTTTTGGTGATACAAGAAAGCTTTGAAAATCAGAATTAACTTGCACTTGGAACTTCAACTCAACTGACTTTTCAGTTAATAGTATGGTTTACCACTGAAGCATGTTTTCAGCAGTCTGGCTTCTAAGGAGATGAGCAGCTGTGTCTTGTGTTGAGCTTGAAGTTGATATCATTGCTTTCAGGTTTTGTAGATTTGTTGATAAATGCAAACTGCAGTAAATATCTTGGGACTTTATACATGTAATTGTTTAACTCTAAACTTGGCTCAGAAGGGAGAAATAGGGCATTAGAAACTGTGAGATTAGCTTGTTTTTTGGGAAGAAGTCTCTGACCAGTTTGGTAAGTATCATCTTTGCTACTGCTCGGAGTATTTCATCTTGTAATTGGTAGTTTGTTTTCCTTCTGTCATTTTTGTCCAAAGGAAAAAAGAAGTTGTTCTCCAAAAAGATCTGGAATTAACTATAGTAGTCATTCCTTTCAGTATTCTGCACCAAACCTATTCTGTCAGAAGTACGTAATTTCTTGGAAATGTTAGATTTGTATTCTTAACAGTGTGTGTTGAAACCCTGGTGCTGTTAGGAAATTTATTAAGACTTGGCCTCTTAGATTTGTGTGAACTTGAGAGATCACTTAGTGCTTTCTGTTCTGAAAGGTTTTCCTTTATTGCCACCCTGGAAGAGGAATGATACTTTCTCTGTGTGAGGGCAGAGAGATGCCTTTTAAAACCAAGTGACTGTCTCAGATTCTTTTCTCTTCCCCCTGCAATGCTACTATGTTGTACATTGGCCTGAATCTTTCAAGTCACATCGAGTCTTATGTGAGTAAAAGAGTCCAGCCAGGTTCTAGGGTAGAATTAAGGACAAGGTGGTTAAGATCAGTCAGAAATGACACAAATAAATCATGAGCATACGGGAAAAAAATTTGGCGGCTAGTTATGTATAATGGAAAGGTGCTGCTATTTTGTAAGCTGAAAATCAAGCACAGGAGTATGAGTGTTTTGTGCTGTACAACATATATATACACATATATATGCATATATATTGCACCCAACTGACCTCTTCTTGTAACTATCACAGGGTTAAATGTATTTTTTTCTGAAGATTTCCGAACTGTCATTACAAAAGCCACTGAATTATCACCCTCCCTGCAGGTATGTCTTCTGTGTCCTGTGTACTTCGCAAGTAGCAAATATCATGGGGATAGTTTAGATGTCTAAATTGCTCAGGCCAACCTGCAGGTTTTGTAACTATGAAATAAAGAAGTTTAAGGGCGTGCAAAGCACCAGATTCTTTTATTAGCTGTGAGTAGCTGAAAATATGAAACCACAGTGAGACAAGAATGGGTTCACTGTGTAGTTCACTAGTTAAGATTACAGGAAAAGAAACTTGCATGAGAAGAGCTGTGTTTCTCAAGGCTAGAAATAACCAGTTGCTCTGAAGTGGTGCCTTTTGACAGTTTAGTATTCATAAGTATGAGCTATTGTACTGGGTTCAAATTAATAGTTTCAGCATATCTTAAAAGAACCAAAAGAAAACCAACCCTAAACAACAAACCAGAGTGTCTTTTATCTTATAAGAGACCTGCATAGAATTCTTTAGTGTGGTTTTTAAAAATTCAGTCCTTTTAACTGTAGAACCCTTGTTTATTAATACACTTTCTATATTTTCTAAATGGATGCAGTCATTGGGCTAGGTGGGACCTCCAGGGGTCTACAGTTCATTCTTCTTACCAGAACTGCATTGTTCCTCCTACACGTTTGTTTAAAGACTCCATGACCCCATTAGGCAATTTATTTTAGGAGTTCTTTATCCCTAGAAAGTATTTTCTAATGTTTAATGCAAGTCTTCCAGACTTCAGAAATTTAATTATCCACAATGGGTCTGCTAAACATACCTTGGTTCTTGACTGAAATTTGTAACTAATATCAATACTGTAAATACTGTAAACTTGAAATTTTTTTACATTGAGTTAAATGTAAACACAGACAAATGTGTATGCTTACTTTTTTCTTACTTTTGTACTGAAGACTAAGTCTGCTTTTGGAGCTTGTTCAGATCGTGTTACACGTGTATGCTTGAGCATTACTGAAGATGAATAGAAAACACTTTGTGGGAGATCTGTATAGCCTAAGTGTGTGTAATTATGTGTAGCCAGTTACTGTATTCTACTTACCAGATGTATTAGCATATAAATTGGTTTTAAACTAAGGTCACTTCTCATTTGTTGAAATATCCATATATATGTATATAAACATATGGATATATACACATATCTTGGAAATATATATATGTATATAAACATATGGATATATACACATATATTGGAAATCAACTCTTTGTCTCTTAAGTGTCATGCTACTTTACCCAAAAGAACGTAGGCTACTGTTAGACGAATTTTATTTTCACTTGTCTGTCACATCTAGAAGGTGGACTTTTAAAACATTTTCTACTCCTGACCAACATGTTTACCCTTTCCAAGTAACTTCTTAAGACTGAGTAGTGCTCTTTCTGGGCTGATTCTACTACGAACAGTCATACCTTAAAAATTCAGATTTTCTTAGAAATGGCTGTGCAGACTGGGCAGACTCAGAATAAATGGAGAAACTTGAATTTATAACATGTCTGCATGAATTAATACATTGGAATTTATAAACTGGATTCTTTGAGTTTTAGTAATGCATTAGGGTTCAGATTAACCCATTATGAATTAGTCAAAACAGTTTTCTTTCCTGAGATTTTAGGGGTTTTTGTCTTTTGAATGCACCTCTCACTCTCATGTTTTCTAACTTGCCCATTTGTGTAATTGGACAGTGACATGATAGCTGATCAGGCTGAAAACTATTTTTTCATATATTCTGGGGCAAAGAAGCTTTATTTTCTGTTGTCCAGCCACACATTAAGGAAATGCATTACACATGGAGCAGATGTTGAGCAGGCAAATCAAATGGTTCTGCCAACCAGTTTGCTATGTGTACTGTGAAATTAATCCTGCTGTTGTCAAATATTAACATTGTCTGCAGTAGAGCAGTAAGCAATATCAAGTCTGATCTGACTTTTTCCCATGCCATCATCTCCTGAGTAGCACAAACTCAGAAATGTTGCTTAAACAACTTATGCCCTTTCAAAAATACCCTCCACAAAGAGTATATAGGATCCTTCCAGATTGAAAATACAAAGTGAAAAGAATAAAAATCTAATGCACTGTATTTTCTTTCTGGATATGAATTTTGTGCTATGTTTTGGCGTTTTGAGTGTTTGGGGTTTTGTTTGTTTGTTTTCAAGTTAATAGCAGCTCAGGTAATTATGGGAGGGATGGAGGGTGTGTGCAGTCATGTCCCAGAAGATGGGGACTGTATGTAGTGTTTTGTGCTTTCTGCTACCAGTTTTGGTAGAGTTGAAGCCTGTGGTAACAGCAGCCATGGTTGCAACCTGCTGCAAATATGATTAAATGTCAGATAAATTCTGACAGGTGAGGAAGGGTTGCAAAAGGTGGCTGGAGGGCTGTGCAAGCACATTCGAGAAGGCAGCGGCTTTGCCGTTCCTCAGCCCCTTATTCCATGTGGATTCATCCCAGGAATCAGTCTGGCCTTGTATCAGGCATTAGTATAGTACCTGTTCCCTCCACAAATCTGACTTGAAATTGGAACAAAACACCATAGATTTGCGTGGTTAATTACTGAGTGACTTTATCTGCTTCCAGGGTGTGCAGCAAAACTAGCAGTTTTATTTGAGAGGTTCCAAATTTCAATTCCTGTAAGAAAAAGGATATGGAACAAAGCTTATTTGGTAAGTAAGTATTGCAAGACTATCTAAATTTTCTGGTTAAATGGTCGTGCTGCAGTAAACTTGAAACTAACACCTCTGAGAAAGTGTGAAAACGAGTTGTGCTGAGTGTGGAGGGTTCTGTCTGATTCCTGAATGGCAGGAGACTGTACCCACACAAGATCTGAGATACAGTGTTAAAAGAAAAAAGCTCATAAAATTATAGTGTTTTTACAAATACAGTAGTAATATGGAGAGGTTGGTGATGAAGGTTGTTCTTAAAAGTGAGTCCTTTTCTAGAGTTCACATTCCTTGGATGATACAGAGATGATACTGAGACTTTGAAAGGCAACCACAGAACTCAGCCACCAGCTGGGGAAGTGTGATGCTGATAGACTTCCACTTGCAGAAGAGATGAGTGAAAGGCAGTTTTGGTGGGTTATTTGTTTTTCCTTTTCTTTTTTTCCCTTACTTAGAGAAACCCCTAGAGCTTGCATCTTTCGAGGTTTTATTGCCCAGAGTAGCTACTAGAACCATTGGCTCCTTGTGCAGCCCAAGCCCAGATTACAGCTGTGGAGGCAGGCAGCCCAGTTCCATCAGTCTTCCCCCAGCGCTTGCCTGCCAACCTCTTGCCCTCCTCATGCCATGTGGTGAGTCAGCCCGGCGTGGTCTGTGGTCTGGATGCCGCTTTGGTGATCAGGCACAGAGACTTCCAACCACCACCTATGAAAACACGAATGCGTGGGTTGTATCCTATGCACAGTAATATTTCAGGCATTGCCTCAGCTACTGCTGGTGGCAGTGTGTTGGAGAGAACAAGCATTGGCACTGCCAGGCTTTGAGCCTTCCTTTACTTTAGTAGGTGGACCAAGAAAGCATGAGCAATGTTTGTGTTGGTGCTTCTCCAGGCTTATCTGTGGTTTCTGCTGGCTAAGTGAGCGCCTGGCACCTTTCCTACGCTGTTAACATTGCGTAAGGAA
The DNA here is from genome assembly GCF_000695765.1 of Mesitornis unicolor. Lineage (NCBI taxonomy): Eukaryota > Metazoa > Chordata > Aves > Mesitornithiformes > Mesitornithidae > Mesitornis > Mesitornis unicolor. The sequence continues at coordinate 6,754 of NW_010190617.1, read as the reverse complement.
AACCAACAAACTGCAGAATATGAATTTCACGTGTCTCCAGGCTGGTGAGTTTCAGTGTGCAGATGATTTGGAGAGGTAGCCACAACCTAAAGAAAAGCAGGTCTCTTTTTTCAGTGGGTTTAAATAAACTACAGCACTCCATAGCAGTAGGAAAAAAACCATATGGCTTTGCAAATGAGTAAAAAATGACAGTTTAAAAGTAACTTGTCATTTAAATAAAAAGCTTTGAGTCAGTTTTGGTTTTGATATTATCTACAGTTCCTATTGAATGATAGTGATGGTAACTAACAAGCTGGTGCAGTTTAGTGTCTTGCACGTTGTGAAATAAATACTGTAAGAACAAATAGTGATTGGCTACACAGCAAGCCTTCAGCAGATCTTCATCTTTAATATGTTCAGATGTCTCATTATCAGGGTGCAGCTATGGCATTGGGAATTTCTAGCTGTAATCTTTAAAATGTTGACCAAAGCCCTTTAAGAGCGTGAGTTGAATGGTTCATGCCTGTGGGCAGTAAGAGAAGGCACACACTGGGCAGTGAAAGTCAGCCTTGCTTCCTCAGAAACTCCTCTGTAAGAATGTGCATGATGCAATGACTCTTCCCTGAAGGGGAGGGGAAAAATCCAGAAAGTCCCTCCTGCCTGACTGTGGGGTTTTTTTTCTTTTTTTTTTGTGTGTAGTGATTAATTTTTCCAGTCCCCACTGTAGCGGTAAAAGGCTGTCTGAGGGAGCCGAGTCCCTTCATCATATTTATTCATATAAATATTTGCAGAAAAGACAGACTTTTCTTCAGGCAAAACACAAAAAACAGCTGTCATAAATTACAGCAGAGGAATCCCACTTAGATGGGATGTCACCCTCACAGTAAAGAAGTTTTTTCCTTATGTTTAAGTTGAACATAAGGAAATGAAATATCAGCAACTCACATCTGAAAAGCCGAAGGTGGTGCTGCAGGAGCAGTTCCAGGGTTAATTTTTCTCCTCCTATGGATGGGAAACAACTCATTCAAGGGAAAAAGAAAAGCAAGAAGCCAAAACTATCGAGGAGATGCTATCAATCCAGATGAGTCAGGCAGCTTCCAGCAAGAATGTACTTTTACCTCTGTGTAGCAATATCCAATCTTCAAGAGAAAGAAATCTGTTTACCCAGCATTTGGATAGGTTTTTATTCCAGGAAAGGAAAATATTCTCATGCCAACAGTTAGGTGTCTGTTCACAGAAGCATCAGTACTGCTGTTTCACAAAGGTTTGGATAAAAAAGATGCTTAAATGTAAGCTAGGAAGAGCTAGTACCATTACTTATGTGAACTCTGCTGGGGCAAGGAATACATTTTCATTTTCCATTTCTTCATAAAGTACTCTTCAGTGTTCTTAAACAATACTATTTTTAAAATGTTTTTCTTTATATTTTAAATAGCATTGCAGTGCATGCCATCCTATAATGTTCCTCAAATGTTTAAATTTTAAAATGTATTATATATATTCTATTAAACTCAAGATGTGTCTGTATGGACATATCTGTATGTGTGTGTAGCTGGTACTTGTTTGACTGTACCACTCAAAGCACTGAAGAAGCATGACTGAAGTTGATGAGTAGGACAGTGTTGCGGCTGCTGATAACCTGGGGATTACCAGCACATTTCAATATCACAAAAGTTATGTGAAGAGTTACCGATTACTTCAGACTGCAAAGTCATCTACAGATAAAGTGCTATCAGGGTGCAGCATGCAGGAAACCCCAAGTTTTTCCTTGGGATAGGCATTTCTTTCGCCATTTCGCCACATGGCAGAACAGCCTTTGAGCAAAACTCAGTGGAACTGGGCAGGCTGGCCCTCAGCTCTGCATTTGTAGAAGGAAACGCCATCAAAAGCGATTTTGACAAAGCTCCAGACTTCAACTCCTGGCAATGGGCTGTTATGCAGGGTATGGGAAGGTGTGTTGGTACAATCCAAGTAAGCTAATACAAGACCTGTGACAAGTGTGACTAAACTTGGATGACGTTTCAGTCTGGTGATTGGTTTATAAAAGTTCCCTATTACCACACTTGAGCTCATATAACATGATGAAATACTACTCACATTTGATGTGAGGAACTACTTAAAGGTCATTGCATTTTGAAAATGTGTTTGGGAAATGGATAGATAAAAATTCCCCAGCCCATGCTGGCAGGGTGGCCTTTCTGCCTTTTACCTTCACTTTGTTGGGGGTTTTATTTTTCTGCATTTTTTTTCTCAGTTCTTTAATTCCCTTAATTGGATTAATTAGTTAATTATTCAAAGCTGCACATCTAGCGCTCAAATATATCTGCTGAGGGTTCAGTGCTTGGATAGTGAGGTATAGGTGATCAGCCGAACTGAGAGCCTGTGCCCATGAATCTGATGGAGTCTAGCTTCTTGATTAGATGTTGTCCAATATGCTGAGTATAATTGGTTGTTTTTAAATAAAAAATACCTTCATTTGAACCAGAACTTTCACCTTTTTTGATCTGACAGGTGTTTTCCTTCCATCTTTTCCCAAAGTAAAGAGGATTGTTAGGCAAGTTTTTGTTTCTGCAGAAAGGTAGTCTTCATGACCGTTATTTCTTTAGTGGGTGTCATTATGTAGTGCTGCACTTTGTCATACAAAATTTGTGTTTTCTTTTCTTGCTTGTCAACGTGAACTTGCAAAAGGAGAATGCATCCTGACTTTTGCCCAGATACACTGGTGCACAAGTGGTGAATTACACGTGGATGTCAGCACCGGGAAGTTTTCGGGGCGGGAAGAGTGAGGGGTGGGTCTGTTCAAAAAGGCCAGCAGGCTCCCAGCTGCCTCTAGCAGCACTATGGTCACTGCCAGCAATCGACTCATCTGAGCTTTCCATACACCCCAGGAGCACAAAACCCAGCTCCCACCAGGCAGGCACACATGTAATATTCAAGCCTTTACAAACACAGAATGAGATTGCTTTCACCAGAGACCCCCTGCATCCCCAGCCCTGGGGTCAGGCTCACAGGGGTGCACATACTGGAAAGGCAGGATTTGGAGGACAGCAGCAACAAATGTCAGTATTTGTGCAGACAGCATCGCGGCACACCCGCACCAGTCAGAACCTAGGACGCCTGGCAGTCTGAAGGCCCAATGCACTTTGGCCTGATGGGCTGGGCTCACCTCACCATTCCTTGCCCAGATGCTGGCAACACTGAGCTGCCCTCTCTCCAGCAGTCGGCATGGTGTGGATGTGGTGCCCAGCAGCACGACTGGCAGCGATTTCACAGCCCCTCCTTCCTCCGATGATATATGCATAGATGATGTCCTGCCACAAACACACCTCCAATCTCCATCCACCAGCAGATGACCTGAAGACAGGCCACCAAATCAGATCACATCTCATGGGTAGGTCTTTTACATTTTTGCAGCAAAATTTGTGTTCTTTGGCTCTGAATGGCTAGCAAGCTGGAAAATAAATAAATAAATAGATAAATAAATTTTTAAAAAATCTCAGCACGGCAAGCAAGCACGCTTGTATGACAAATTTATGAGGTAAAGTAATATTGCCTGACATCATTTGGGAATTAGTGCCTAAAAAAAAAGAAAAGAAAAAGGACCTTTTTCATGCCGGTTTCCTTCATAATTAGTTCCAAACTTCAGAGTGACCACAGCTGCCAAGTAAGAACAATTGCTTGTGTTTAATTGAGAGCAACTCAAACGTTTTTCAGCTAAACTAAACCAAAGCCAACCCGGGGATTTTGGAAACCGCTGATAATAAGGGGAACTCTGGAGTGTTTAACAATTACTTCCTCATAAGTCATAACCAAGAGGAAGAGAGATGCTCTTCAGTCATGGAGCTGCTCTCCTAAGCATGAGGGGGATCACGCTTTCCTCCCTCTGCTTACTGATGCACCTGATTCAGGATGAGATAACCAGTAAGTAAAGGCTTTCTGCTCTTTTCCTTTGTGAGGAGGGGGGCTTGGGTCTGTTATTGAATCTCCGAATGAGTAAAAAAAAAAATCTCCAGTGCATTTCAAAAGTCCTGTCATTTCCAGATTAGTCTGTTATTTTGTCCTTCAAGGTTCTGAAATGCAGCTAAAGCCAGCATGTTGCCTATTGAATTTATTCATAGCTGTATTACCAGTTTCAGTTCAATTAGTACAAGTCTTATCTGACTCTGTGATATGCCAGTGATAAAGCTGCAGTAATAGAGTCATTTGGGTCACTAAACCCAGAAAAATATTAGGATTTAGATGCTTCAGAGATGTTGTTAACTGATTCTGTCATCTGTAACCATCACAGTTTGCAAACAGATTCTCTTGAAAATTGTTGGGCAGCTTTTTCCAGAAGTTCAGATTGGAAAAGCAGTTAATCTCAGGTTATTTTTTTATTAGGCAAGAGCTGGTAAACATGGCTGTGGCAACTGTTAAAACAGCTATAATTCCTGCAGGTTAAAGTTGAGATGTGGAGGAAAGAGCATTCAGCTTTAACTACTGATGTAGCTGCTTAACTGCAGGCTCTGTGAACTGATCTGTAGGTTTAGTTTCCTGGGATGTCCATCAGGCATCTTTCACAGCAGTAAACTCGCTAAGGAAAAGTGGAAAAAAAAAAACCAACAAAGCAAAACCAAACCACATAGAAGTGTTCCTTTCATAATACTGAATGTGTTCGCTCTGTAACTGCTAGATCTGATCCTTGTGACTTGTAAAGTTTTGAACATGATATCCAGATATTTCATTTCCCTGCAGTATGCTGGTGAGGAAGCCTAATGAGCTGTAGCAGTACCCTTTTATTTAAATGTGGAGATGTGTGTCAGTCACAGACTCATTACCTTATCAGTCCTTATTATTTGCAGCTATTTTAGTTGTGGAAAATCAGGACCTGCAAGATTTGATTAAGCCACAGAAGGTGGAGTTTCGCTCATTAAACTTCAAGAGCACTTTGCATTGGCAGCCTGGAAGGGCCAGAGAGACAAGAGACACAGTCTACTTCGTGCAGTATAAAACGTAAGTACTAGGGGAACTCCAGCCTCCTGCCACTTCAGGGCCCATCCCCACTTGGCACACCGAAACTATTTCTCAGGTGACACGGGACATTCTCCCCATATGTGGGGAACAGCCACGTCCTGCTCGGCTGCCAGCTCTCTGTTGTTGCTGTGCTGATCCGCAGCCTGTAAGGGGCACCTGAAAAGCCCAAGGTAGGCAGGGAACAAGCACCTCCAGCCACACACTCTGCAGAATGGGGAAGTTTGCAGGGGACCTCTGGAAGTCACCAGGTCCAACCCCCAGCCTAAAGCAGGTCTAGCTAGATCAGGTACGGCTGCAATAGGACATTTAGGGTATTTCAGTGGCCCACCTTGCCTAAGTCAGTGATGGAGAGTGCTTCACATGGCAAACTTGAAGCAGTTCTAGGAGCTGGTCCTCAGAGGAGGTATGCTTCTGTTCTTGACGCACCTGGTGAGCACCTGAAGTCACCTTTGAGAAATTAGTTGGTGGAAACTAGCATTCTGCCCATCACTGAACACACCAGCTAAGCCAAAGCTCACCTGCCTCTCCCATGGGGCAAGCGTGCAGAGGCTGGTGATCTACATCTCTGCTTTAGGTTTCTTTCAGAAAAGACAGAAACCTGTAGCTCACAAATGCCTATGAAATCAATCTTCCCTGCCATCAAATTGAAGAAAAGTGTTTCTTTTCATGGCAAAATGCTTGGCAGTACCACTAAGTTAAAATGAGTGGTTAAAATAATCTGTATGGACCCTTTTGGCAACAGCTAAAGCTTACAACCTTCCTCCTCTTTCTCCATAGGTATGGGCAGAGCACGTGGCAAAACAAAGACGACTGCTGGGGGATTCAAAGCCACATCTGTGACCTAACAAATGAGACCTCTGACATCCGAGAGCCTTACTATGGCAGAGTGAAAGCTGCCTCAGCTGACGTCTATTCCGACTGGACCCTCAGCTGCAGATTCACTCCCTGGCGAGAGAGTAAGTACAAACATACGGGTCTCTCTGAGAAAGGAATTGGATTTTCTGTGGCACAGAATACATAATTTCTGCTAGCTATTTGCAAACATGAGTAATCCTTTTCTAGCTACGAAGCTGTACCAAAAGAAGTTGCGAGTCAATAACTCCTAGGTGAAGGGTTGCGGTAAAATAATTTTCCCCACACTTGGATGTCAATCTATTATGGATAAGTAGCCACTTATCTATAATTAGGGGATCAGAAACACAGGGCTCCCTTTAATGCAACTGCTTCCTTAAGGCATGGAACTACACAAATTACTTTCAGCCATTTTTGGAACTTCTGGAAGGACTGAGCACAGGATGGAAAAGAAGAAAATGTTCTCTGCTTGAGGGGAAAAAGGGAGAAGGGAGCAGAGAGCTGCATGGGCACCATTCTTTTAGCATTTATGTGTTTTCCTGACTGCAGTGTGTTTAGAAAGGATACTTTTATTTAGTCCAGTCATTGTAATGCCATAGTGTGTTAGAAACTGGAGGACTGTCAGAACACTGAACAGTACCGGTGTACCTACTACTAAGTTTGCCGTAAATTAACCAATTTTCTCTCACTGGTCAATGCAAAATTGAATTGTGAATGTCAACACAGGTGACTTCACAGCTCTGAAATGCAAATGCTTGTGCAGATGAAACCACAAACTTTGACATGAAGCAGTACCTTGCAGCAGCAACAGCATATCTCACCCTGTGCCATCTCCTCTTCCTGGAGAGATGTGTGGAGCAGCTGCTGTCCTTCCTCCCAAATCCCTGGGGCTGCACAGAATCACAGAATC
>NW_010190616.1:6004-7743 GCF_000695765.1 Mesitornis unicolor | reverse complement strand
TCCCTAACGTTCTGTGATTCTGTGAATTACTTTATGGCCAACCCAATAGAAAACCTCTCTGATACAAATGACTGCTTGGAAAAATGCACCCCATTCTTATACCAAGACTTAGGTGATTTAGATATAGGCAGAAAGAATATTGCATAATAAACAAAGAATTTAACACTAGAGCAATATAAAATTTTTAAAATGCCACATTTTTCTTTACTATTGCATCCAAAATCAAGGACATGCTTAAGGCAGTGGTCAACGAACAGCTGGCTTAATGAATATGTAGTCCTTTAGTAGCTACATTTACTAATGATGTGTCCTAATTTTAGCACATCTAAAATACCAATTTTTGTGACTTTTGATCCATCTTTGGTTTCCAAGCTGATATAAAGAGTTTAATGGGTCAGACGTTTATTTTAGCAGCTTGTGCTTGTGTGACAAGAGTTTTCTAGTGCTGTTTAGTGTAGAGAGAGTTCTCTCAAGGTTGAGCCATCACTAGCGGAGCTCCTCAGATGATAATAGACTTTAAGATCCTTTGAGAAATGAGTTTAATGGCATTTTTTTTCCTCAGAGTAAGTCTAGGTGACAGACTGCTGGAAATAAACATGGGTGTTTGTCACTCTTGTTCTTACTGTTACATTTCAATCGTAAAACTTCATGTTGGAAAGCCAGTCTATTGTTGTCTACTGGCATAGTTACTAGCTCCATTGCATGGATTTCACATATTTTATGTCGGAGTCAGATGTTCGAGCGTAGGGGATTTTCATTCCATTAACTTATATTTATAGTGAGAAGAGCAAAGTCTGATTCCCTTCTGTGACCGCAAATTACTTAATATCAAGGACAGCAAAGTACATAGTAATTTAAAAAGCAGTGACTAGAAAAGTTTAACAATCTGCCCCTGGCCTCATTGTGTACAGTTAAGAGTAATGGTGTGATTGCCAAGGGAATTATTTCAGAATTAAATGATTCAGAAGAACAGAAAGGGAACATCATTCAACGTGTGGAACATTCTACATGATGTGTAGTCATTGACCTTCATTTCAAGGCGTTAGGGCAACAAAGAGATGCCAAATTTATTGGCAATACTTGTGGCTTGCCAAATAACTGATTGAGTTTTAACTACTCTTTTTCTCCTGGGTGTTGCAATACAGCTTAATGGAAATTATGTCTTCATTTCGCAGGTCAAGCCTTAAAGGTATCAGCAGAGGCCTTTACCAGTGATCCCTGCTATCTGCCCAAGAGGCAGGCGGTTGTCCAAGCGGCACGAGCTCTGCTTGCAGCTGTCACAAGGCTTCTAATTCTGGCAGACATGGTTGATGTGGCATACTTACTGGAACATTTAACTGTGGTGAGTAGAGCTTGACTTAACCCAGACTCCCTTTAGCCAGACAAGTGCCTGCTGACTGCTTTTTCTGCATTGAAAAGTCTTTTTGTACTTGAGGATTGCAGGTCTCCTGCACGTAATACCTTGGCGATTGGTAAAAGTGTAGATTCTAGAAGAGATTTGTAGAAAGTTCCAAAAACATGTCTTCTAAGTCAACATGTGTTACCTGAGGAAGCAGGTGGTTTTCTTTACAATTATATTTTAACTTCCTTTTACTTCTTATTTCCTATTTACTTACTTGAGTTATTGTACCTGTGTAGCTTTTTATGCATGAAAGCTTGATATTTGTGACAGTAGTAGGGAATAATTTATTTTTAGAAAATCTTAAATGTGGAACTTTATGTGGATATTTACAGAGGGA
>NW_010190616.1:0-5973 GCF_000695765.1 Mesitornis unicolor | reverse complement strand
CTGAGTAGGTAAGGATTTCTCTCTATTCAAGTTGGTTTGTGAGAGAGATCAGCTAAAAGCAGAGGGAGATGTGTGAGAGGCACCTCTGGCAGCTCCTCAGGTCCAGCTCTATGTGTACGCTGCAGATAGAAGACTACAAAGTCCTAATGTTGGCAAAGCTTTAAAATTATGCAGTAGAAAATATTCTTTAAAAGCCATTATTTTTTTTCACTCAAGGGAATGATGTGTTTCATATTATAATAATGCTATGTTTTAGGTCATCTTTTTTTCGACTTGGCTGTCTTTACACAGAAGGGATGGCCTAATTCTTCTCTTCCCTTATAAAACTAACCAGTGGTTGTGCCATTGTTGCTAAATTGGGCAAGACGTCAAGACTTCTCTTGTTCAACATCAAAATACTTTCCTGTCTGCATAAACTCGAGTTCCTTTAATGTCAGCCATAGTGTCCCATGTGAACAGGCCTCCTTCCTTTTTTGAACAGTGTCATTTTAATCTTCCCAGCTTCATGTGTCTGACTGCAAAAAATGTGTTTACTGAGTTTCTCCTCTGGCTACTTACTCCATTCAATTTGGTGTGTATCTTTGCTGGGAAAGCAAAGAATTAGTCTATTTTTGTTTCCTTTTTTTCCCTAATATTTTCAGTAATGTGTTACAGATTGATAAAAAGGCAAAGTTCTGTTGACTTCCTAATGTTTGAGGGCAGAGGTGAGCAATCAGTGTCACCTCTAATAAAGCCACAAGAGGACCTACTGACTTAGAGGGGACCATTGTGAGGCAAATTCAGTTTGGCGAGAGCAGGGAAATGAAAATAAAGCTCCCAATCAGAGTAGGAACAGTATTTCATAATAAAACAATGTGGTGTGGGTTTCAATGCCGTGTTTGAAACAGCGAACATTGACAATTGCTGGAGATGCAGTACAAGCAAAGCGAACACCGACTTGCAGAAGCTTCTATGTTGTTATATATGTATGAACTTTTCCAGCTCTGAGAGGAGTGGTCCATGTCTTTTGTACTGTTTGTGGAAATTTTTCTTAAATGATGAAATTTTATGTTGGTGGCCTATTACGTTTTTGCATATGTGTTTTCATAATCCCACATGCACCCTTCTGAAATATTTTCAGTATGTTTTACATGAGAGAACTAAAACTGGCTAGCTTGCTTTCCTGGAGCGTCAGTATTTCTAACAACTGTGTAATACGCTTCATGATTTCCATTTGAAAATGAAAACAGGCAACAACTGAAAATCATAAAAGAATGCAAAGAATCATTCAGGAAAAACTCTGACACTGCAGAGAGTGCAAACAAGATTTCTTTTTCTTCCATACTTTAATTTAATTCTCTTAATAGGAGCGAGAACTGAAATTTTCAGTTAACTCTTGGAATAAATTAGTGTGGCACAACAGTCTCCAAAATGGCAATGTAAAAAGACTCGCCCTAGTCCTTAGAGGAAGGTGGTCCATTTTCCGTATTTATTAAGTCTGCCCTGGCTGTTGAACTTGCCAACAGTGGTATTAGCTGTAATGGTGTCTTTTTAATGTTGACATCTAATTTGGAAATTGACTTAGCTTAATTTCAACATTTGCTACTGAACAGCCTTCAAATTTATAACAACTTTTGGTTATGACTAAGCCAGATTTAAATGCAATTAAATATTTTAATGAGTCTCAACTTTGCTCTTTTCAAAGTCCTGAACTTTTATTGTGATTTAAAACTCCTTTAGGAATTCAGTTTTTCTTCAATGTGGACTTGCTCCAGCAAGAGGATGTTGTATTCAAACAGAGGCTGCAGCATAGAAAGTAGACCTTGTCTTTGCTGTATCGGGTTTAATATTCTCAATGTTTGCATATTCATATGACTTGAAAATCAACTGTCTTTAGAAGTCATTGGCAGTTCTTCTTTGACCTTGTTCTAAAATTTTAATACATCTACCATTTTAACCTCTTCTTCACAAAGACATGGATGTTACAGCTCTTAGTAATCATTTAAGAGATGAGACATTTCCTTGCCCTTTATTTCCATAACTCTGAGCTCTATAATTGCCATAGAGTAAAATGAAGACATTTAAATGACAGAGTCAAAATTGATTTTAAGAATTATAAATTATAAAGAGTAATAGTAGAATAAAGCAAATGAAAATTCTAACCAAGGAAGTCTTATTTGTTTGAATGTATAAAATGAAAGAAAGTAGTCCAGCATAATTAAAGAACTTTATAGAGTACTAATCAGCTCTTATTCAATATGGAAGCATTTCATGGGGACTTAGCTATTTCTGCCTCTAATATTTTTCAAATCTATTTATTAAAGAGTGCGGAAAGTTTTCAGTCGTACAGAGTCAGTAAAGTTGGTTAATTCCAACACAGACATGCAAAACATTTGAAACCATACTTATGCCTACTGACAGAATGCGGTCTGGATCATTAAACTTTAATTTCCTCTGTAATCTGTGAATAAAAATAGAAAGGAAACAATGACAATGTGAGTACCTGTCATACAAAGCCTCGTCAAGTGTTACCTGTCGTATCTGCCATTCTAAGTATATCTAGGAAAACAGATGAACCTCTGCTAGCTCCTTCCACTTTATGTACTCTATAAGGCTGTTGTTTTCTGTATATGCTACTTAAACTTCAGACTGTTTTTGAATTCTATGTAATAAAATTTTTATTTAAAACAGTACGATGCTGAAAATACTGAATATTTTTATGACAAAAAGATTGAAATACAGCTTTTAAATGAGAACAGGTCAGTCTTTTTGGAAGAATTTGATAAACCCGGCAGGAATTTCACTCTGAATGTCCAAAACCATATCTTTATGAACATGAGATTAGCTTTCTTGAAATTTCACTAATGAAGTGGAGAGAATTTTCGTTGTTTTAGGGATTCTACAGAAGCTTCACCCAGCAAAGCGTGTATCAAATAATGCATATTAGAAGCCAGTACAAATTCTCAGTGACTGATCAAATTGTGGCACAGTACACCTCTAGGTACTTGTGGAATTTACAGCCTTATAAGAGTATGATGGTGCAGTGCAAATGGCAAGCGCCTTTCCGAGTTGACTGAGAAAATAGAGTACATCATACTGGTAAGAAAGGTTTTGCTTCCTTAAACAACTTATTTTTTTAAAACAAGGAAGAGTTTAAATAAATAGCTGTCCATGTCAGAGTTTCCATACATATTTTAGACTTTGAAGTCTTTAATCAAAAACTAAACTGTGAAAAATGTAATCAGACGAAGGGCTGTATCATGTATTGCACTCTTTGATTCAGAGCTGTATTACCAGGCTCATTAATTATGGTTAGTAATGCTCGATATAATTTAATTAAGTGAATTAACACACTAATGGATTTGCTGGAATGTATTGATCAGAGGAGAATAGCGAGAAGGTAACAAGTTTTGAGAATTTCATTCAAAGCGCATTGGCAGCCTGTCTTTCTGTAATCTATTTCAGATCATGCTGAGCCAACATGTTTTATCTACCTTTTTTCCCTTCTTGTCATGTTTGTAGATTTACTGTTTAAGTCCTCGTATTTTTCACGAACACCTCAGACAGCATGATCTTTGTAAAACACTTGCTTAGAGTTATTTAAAACTCTTGTCAGGGAAAAAAAAGAGAATTGCTACAGATAAGAAGCAACTTGTGAACTTGGGCCCTGTGGGCACAGTGCTGTCTGTTCCTCCCTGCCCTGCAGAGTATTCATCAGCATTAAAAATGTTTTGAGCAGGAGAAAAACAGCATGGTTACATAAAAGAAGACAGATAAGTCATCTCATGCTTACTTATGCTTCAGATTTAGGTATTTGGTTTGACTTGCATAACTCTGCTTAAACTACAGTTTGACTTGCTCCCTGCATTACCTTCTGACTCTCTCAGTATTGTGGTATCAAGCAGTAAAACATTAAAAATTGAAAAGTGGGCATTAAAAAGGAATGTCCCTGGGGTACAGGGCCAGGTTGTGGAACTGAGAATTATGACAATCTTCCCACCTTCTCTTTGGTGGGCATGGGTCATTCCTATTGCAAGAGAAATCTCTGAAAATAAGGGTCGTTACGATGACAGGAGTCTTTGAAAGAAGATTTGGCTTCTCCTTGGTTCATGCTTATTTATTTTCTTATAAACCAGCAGAAATAGATTCTTGCTACCAGTCTGAGGTCAGTATATGGTACTGGGATGCAGTTGTTTGCGATCAGGGCTACAGTGTTTCTTCTTGTACCCTGCAAATTCTGTGGCAGTCTGTAAAGTGCAATAAATGACAGGGGAAAAGCAGCTCCTAACGAATTGTTCTTAAGAGTTGAGCTGTTCAAAGTGAATGTATTTTTTTTGAGTGAAACAGGAACCCGGAACCACTTCTGTTCTTGGTACAGTGGCCTCTTGACTGCTGCTTTGTAACTCCCTAACGCCTCATGGCTTTGCAACCCCCAGGGCTTCCCTTGGAACAGCCCTGTTCGTAATGACCCTCTTATAACCAACTGTTGCTAAGGAATAGACTCCCCAGTGACTGCACTTCTGTTTCTATAATATCTGGGTTTGGTCTTAACATGGGAATCACTGAAAAAAAGAGCATTATCCTTTTCTTGCCAGGCAGAAACATGGCTCTGAAGGGGCCCTGATGGGCCACCTTCAGGTGCTGCTGTTCTAGAGTTTCTTTGAGATGAGCAAGCCTGAAGGCTCCCAAACCTGTTTTACCAGAGCACAAGAAAAGCAAATAGAACATAGTGGCTGTATTTCCAAAAGAAATACACAATTTCTGGCTTAAAAACACACTGAAATGAAAAGATTTGAAAACAAATCCAATCCTTGCTTCTTTGCAGTGTAGGGCCATCCCTTCAGTCTTGTTTCTAGTGCAGTGTCTCTCTGCAGATTCGTGTCTGCAATAGACTCTTCAGTGTCATCTTTGTGTCTTGACAGCAAAGGAAAGTTTTCACGTCTAAGACTTAGGTGTGGGAGAGCTCCCTCAGGAATTCATACTTCTCTGGAATCTCCCAGTTTACTAGCAGGCACCCTGTCCGCTGTCTTGCACTGGTTCCTGTCCTACCCAGTATCCTAGAAGGGGGTCTCCATGAGCAAAGTGTGCTTGGTAGATTTGAGAGTTTTCCATTTCTTCCAGAGTGTCTGCATGGTTTAGAGTACAGCAGGAGCAGAGCCTCACCCTTAGTTGGTGGCTGAGCAGATAAATACACAGCTTCCTCCCTGCTGCTCACCCATTGCCTTTTTTATAGAGTCATGGATCACAATAGCGAAGGAAAATCATGGCCATCTACTGCACTCTACCAAAAACAAAAATAAGAGAGAGTTTACCCTCTTGAAAGTCCTGCCTGGGAGGGCATGAGTTTTGACATCTCCTGAAAACTGTGCTTGTAGACATGGGTAGGCAGACCCGGGAAGGGAGGATATACTTTTTAAAAATTTATTATTAATTAAGAAAAAGAGTTAGGTAAAAGATCCCTAAGGTTAGGAAGAGCTGCCTTAAGACAACAGTGGTGTCCGTTAGCATCCCTGAGATGATGAGAGAGAACATAAGCAGCAACCTGTTATACAAACCAGGAGAAATTAGTGAGGAAAGCAAATTTATCTGGACTCAGTCCTAAGCTTTATACAGGTTGTTTGCACAACACAGGTATAGAGAGGGAGGGAGTGAAAGAAGTAGGGCTTATCTTGAATGGATTAGGCTCTCTTGAAGGAAGATGGATTTTTTTTGTTAGGTTTAACATACATAGTATGAAAGATATCTATGTACTAGTTTTTCATAAGAATAAATAATTGTAAAGCTGTGAGATAATTTCCAAATGAAGTAAGTTGTAAGCATAAAGCATGGGGAGATGTGTGATACAAAGGTGGTTTACAGTACAAGTTAACATGGAGTGCAGGAAGTTGCCAGAAGTACATCTGAGCTTGAGAGATCTGTATTGTGTCTGGTGATGAAGTTTGGAAACTATTTTGGGGAGAGCTTGGTGTGACGAAAAGAGACTCTACTGCAGAG
>NW_010190615.1:0-11902 GCF_000695765.1 Mesitornis unicolor | reverse complement strand
GCCAGGATTCTTCCTGTTACCATTAAAACAGAGGACCAAACTGAGTGTATCTGTATACGAAGATTTTGGCACCATAAGAAGGGGCCGGAGGGACTCAACTGTGGGGACCCAGACTTGGGGGGAAGATGAATGGCCACCAGAAAGAATTATTCAGACTTATGGACCGGCTACTTGTGCCCAAGATGGGAGCTGGGGTTACCGCACCCCAATCTATATGTTGAATAGAATAATCCGGTTACAAGCTGTCGTTTAAATAATCACCAACAAAAGGGCACAGGCTCTTGAGCTAATAACAAAACAGCAATCTCAAACCAGAGCCGCAGTCTACCAAAACAGATTGGCCCTCAATTATTTGCTGGCCGAGGAGGGAGGGGTTTGTGGAAAGTTCAACTCCTCTGACTGTTGCTTACAGATTGATGACAATGGTCAAGCAGTGACTGAAATGTCCAAAGATATCTCTAAAATAGCTCATGTGCCTGTACAAAAATGGGAATCAATGTTAAATAGTAATTGGTGGGACATAATACTGGGAAAGTAATGGTGGAAAAAGGTGGGGTTCTTTTTATTGTGTGCAATAACCGGATTGCTCTTTTTACCATGTATGATTCCATGTTTCATTTGATTAATAATTTCTGTAGTTGAAGGAATGCAGGTCATGAGTATGCCAATGGACCCAAAGCAAGCAGACCAAGAGACCTCCAACAAGATAATGGTATCAAACCATAACTCAGATGAACAAATAAGGTTAATCCTAAATAAATTTGAGAATAAGAAGAAGAAAAAAAAGGGAAGACCGTGAGTCAATAGGATAGAAGAAGTGGGGGGATTGTAAGAACTAGAAATGATGACTCGTGTTGGATAGATATGCTTAGCAGCATTTCTGAACAGGAGCTGAGACTTGACAGATAAGGGCTAGACCACAAGCAGAAAAGTCAACGAGAATATGCACATATAAGAAAATGAATATGTAAACTAATTTTGTGAAATCATTTGCATAAGCCCACCTTTCTCTAGAAAATAATGAATATGTAAACTAATTATGTGAAAATCATTTGCATAAGCCTGCCTTTTCTAGAAAATAATAATGAATATGTATACCCCAGTAGAATAAAAACCCTTCGCGAATTTTTGTGAGTGTGCAAGTCTTGCGGTGAGGCGACTCCCCCTCGCACCCAGCGCTGTTTTGCCTTTGCTTTATAATAAACCGAAATTATGATTGACATTATGAAGTGAGTCTCATTTCTCACATTTTCCATGCTGAAAAACAGAAAAAAAAATTAAATTATGCAATTTTGTCTCTGTGTAATAATTTCAATTTCCAGACACTTACTAGTCACTCCGTCCTTGTTAATGTGTTTTACTTTATCCTCCTTCATGGCTAAGGGCTTACTTTGTTCTGTGGCTGTCCTTTGAGTAACTTTTTGCCAGTCTTCCTTCAATGGTGCAATGAACCAACTAGAAACAAATAGTAAGCTACTGTGAGGCAAGTGAGTATTGAGCTCAAGCAAATGCCTTCTCACTTCATCATTAGTTGCCAGTGCTCAGATTATATTGTCCCACAGCTCTTGTCATGTCAGTCTTGAAAAGATATGAGACCTCATGTCTTACAGACGTGCTAAAGAAAAAAATGTTCCCTAATATTTGCAAGACTTAGATTTCCAGTTTCAGGTTTGTTTTCTACTACTGAAATTATTTTTTACAGTGTAAGATACAAGTTTGTTTGGATCCTTAGGCTAAAACTTATCTGCTTCCCTTCAGCAGTAGAACAAGGCAGCTGGGTTTTCAGGACTGTATTTTAAGACCTTACTTACGACCTTTTGTTTAGGTGCCTAGAGAGGAGCTGTGCTTTTCCAATTGTATATAGAAGTCCTTGGCATCCCTATGAGGTTCATCCACAAATCCTTCCATTATAAATGGCAATGTGATTACAACAGTTTAAAAAAAAAAGTAATCAGAAGTTTAAGTTGAGGTGTATAACTAACGTTTTTCCAACCCTGTGGCATTTCAAAAACACCTATTTATATAAATTGCCTTGGTACACATTGTACACATATCCGTGTGCTTTAGATATGAGAGGCAGCCTGTGACTGCACTTTGTTAGCTGGCAGCACTGAATACTGACCTAAATTAAAACTTCATATGCATAGGGACAGTGCCACATTCAGCTTTAGTTCATGTGACTGTGTAGGATAATGGGTCGCTATGGTAAAGAGTGTGGTGATGACAGGCCATGTGATGTCAAACTAACATAAGATGGATTTTGCAAAAGGAAGAAAATACAGCAAGAGAAATATTAGGCAGATATTTTTGATGAATAATGCTCTTTATACTTAATGAAAGGAAATACTATTCTACCTACATTACTTCTCTTTGGTCAGTGAATCCAAACCAGATGGGGCTCATGTAAACATCTGGCTATTTGTTCTGATCCGTGGGCTTAGAAAAATGGGATCTAATTGACAGAGAAGCATTGGCGTTTCATTTCTTACATTGAATTTATAATTTCCTAAGATTAAGCTGAATCACAGATGCTCCAGTGAGTGGAAAACTATGTTTAGAGGAAAAACAAGTGTGTCCAAGTATGTTTGTCCTCACTTTTGTTATCCAACTTCTGTAAATCTCCTTTTGAGATATATGAGGTAGAATGTCCATCAGTTTTCAAGGTTTGTAGAATTTCAATGAAGTCTAGTGGATTCACACTAGGGTTTATTAGGCAATAATATGTAAAGAAGGGGCATAAAAGTCCTATATCCGTTTTTCAAGTAAGCTGAGTCTTATTTTTTTTGTGGGATCTTTTGGTGCTTGACTGTTCATGTAGTGGGAATTTTTAAAAAATGTCTAGATAGGTAAAATTCTAGATAGGTATCCTCACTGCTCATCTTACAGTGCTTACAAGCTAAAGTTTGGTGATTATTCTTTGGCCAATTTGTCTCTTTCAATACAGTTGTGAGTAAATGGCAAATGAGACACTGCAGTAAATGAAAACAATTACTATTTTTAGTTTTGAGAAATTAAGATTTTGGGATATGTTATTATCAAATAACCAAGTCACAACATAAAACTGCTTAGAAATACTCTAAGGAATTAATAACATACCTGTTGAGTGGGCACCATGACACGCAGATGAGTTCTTTTATATTTGAATTTGACTTGAAGTTTTCACTTGCAGGTCTTAAGCCATTTTCTGTTAAAAAGATCCTAAAATATTCTTTGTGCACTGGCAATGGTCAATTTATAAAGTAGTAAGTTTACAGTCCTAAAATGGGAATGTGGGCTGCGAAGTGGTAAAACTAGTTGTCTGAGGTGAGGCTTCAGTATTTTTCCTGTATTAAGTACAGCACATTAAGTACTGCAAACACCATATTTATCAAGTGTAATAGCAGAGATTTTGAAGGTTGTGTTTGTTCCTTGTTTTTGCTTTTAGGAAGGCACTATCAAAATGTTAAGTTGACTTCTACTCTGACAACTGGGGGCAGGGTACAGGAAGCAGTACTGATAGAGCCCACTGAAGAAAAACTACACATTCCTGGCTGTCTAGACCTCTGTTTTTCAGAGGTTTGTTCCATGCCATAAGTAAGTTGAATTGCAGGCCTATATGTAGTCATGGCTATTGTTACTTTATCTTCAGAAATGCTGCATGGCCCCTTAGTAAGGTTGACTGACAAGTTGCTATTTGGGATTTTCCTGTAGTTAATACATATGCTGATTTTCCCTTTCTTCTGGAAGCTAAATGCTTGCAGTGCCACAGAACTCAGATTTCACTGACATTTATTTGTGATTTTATGAACACTTCTCACATTGCTGTTGTGCTTCCCTATGTCCTACCAGTAACAAAAAATTGTGAGACCAAACTGGGAAATAAATCTAGATGAGCTTTTACTGGCTTGGCTACCATGCTGTGGCTCAGCAGAAAATGGGTACAAATCTTGCTTGAGTCTGTGAAATAAGCTTATTGGTAAGGATAAAATGGAGAAAGAGCAGCACTTAAAGAATATTTATTGGATATTTAAAGGATTTAAAGCATTTAAAGGATATTTCTTGTAATTTTCATTCACCTGTTAATCTCTTTTTTCTGAAGATAGCTACCCATAAGCTCAAAGTATGATGTCCTTTTTTCACTTTCTTTTTTGAAAGGATGAAAAAACCCTTGCACTTGACAGTTTGTTTACAGTCTGAGCTGATTTCCTGTCTTGCAACTCTTTGACTGCTGGGATGAGAGAAATGACTGCAGGTTTCCTTTAACACTTGACCTTATGTTCTTCCATTCATCACGTCTTATTGATTGATGTCATTTTCACTGGAATGTCATTTCATTTCAAATGAATATCATTTCATTTCATTGGTTGATGTAATTTTCATCCAGAAGAAGTTATTGTAAAAGCTTCCTTTCAGCTTTTCTTCCTTTAGTTTCTGAAGTTTTTTTTCTGAATTGATTTTTCTCAACTCTGCATGCTGGTTGAGGAATGAAGCTTTAAAATACGTAATATAGAGATGTCTGCTGTGTTGCCTCTTCTCAAAGCAATATTGAAGCACAAGAACACTGGAGGTGGTGGTGTTTGACAACTCCTGGGGACACATCACTGATACTTCCTAGTGCCTACCCTTTCTGCTTGCACTTCCATAGTCTCTCTAGATACTAAGGTAGGCTCAGGCTAGGGTGAAGGCTTTACAGATTTGGGGTTTTTTTTCAGGGTTTGGAGGTTTTGTTTGGGTTTTTTAGGGGAGTTTGGGAGTATTTTCAGGGGAGTTGGGGGGTTTGGGTTTTTTGGGGGGAATTTGGGAGGTTTTGGGGTTTTTTTCAGAGGAGTTGAGGGGATTTGGGGGTGGTTTTTTGAGGTGGTTTTTTTTGGAGGGTGTTTTTTGGGAGAGGTTGGGGGGGCTGTTTTGATTTTTGAGGAGTTTGGTTTTTTTAGGGGGGATGGCGGGCTTTGTGGTTATTTTGGCGGGGGTTTTTTTGCTTCTCTTGGTTTTACTTGTTTGCTTTTTAAAGAAATTAGTCTCTTTTGGGTTGTCTAAGATGCCTTAAGCTGAAGGATGACATGTGGCCTTCAAGTGCCTGACCTTCCCAGCCCTGACCCTAAATTTTCCCAGTGGATGCCTGGAGCCCCTTCTGAGTCACTCCGTGCAGAAGAGACCCTATACCCCTTGGGGAAATCCTGTGACAGTTACTACTACAATGGGGATAGCAAAGATAAACAGGTACTGGTGAGGGAGGTAATAGTTTAAATGTCTCTTTGGTGACTACGTAGCAAACCTTTATGGGCTGTAATGGGTCAGAGGGCTATATTTTTAGTTCCTCTTTTCTAAGTTATTAAGAAACCTGAGTAGCTTACAAAGAAAACTGTAGAATAATGCAGACTAAGACACAAATTCTACTTCTCTACTTGTGTTGCTATGATGGCAGCTTTAAAAAGAAAAGTTGCTCTTCCCTTATCCACCAAAGCTGTAACTCTGTCATAAAAGGTCACGAGATTGGTGAGGTATGATTTGCACTTGGTAAAGCTGTGTTGATTACCACCAATCACTGCCTCTTCATTCTCCATGTGCCTTAGGAGTACATTCAGGAGGATCTGCTCCATGATCTTGCCAAGCACAGAGGTGAGACTGACTGGCTGATAGTTTCCTGGGTCTTCCTTTTTCCTCTTTTTGAAAATATGGGTTATGTTTCTCCTTTTCCAGCTGTCAGGAACTTCACCAGACTGCCAGGACCTTTCAAATATGATGGATAGCGATAGTCCCATGGATTTGTGCACCTTCGGGTTCTTAGATGGTCTTGAACCTGATTTTTTCTTACAGTGGGCGCATCTTCCTTCTCCCAGTCTGTGCCTTTGCCTTCTGTGACTTGGGCAGAGTGGCTAGAGCCCTTACCAGTGAAGACTGAGGCAAAGAAGCTGTTGAGCACCTCAGCCTTCTCCATATCCCTTGCGACTAGTTCTCCATTTTCCTTCTGGAGAGGGCCTACATCTTCCCTAACCTATATATTATTTTCATACAGCTTTGTCTCCATTGTGCTAAGATGAGGCAGTTGGTAATTTTTCAAGTACAACTGCCAGTGAATGAAACCCCAGAATTTCATCTGCTGCTTTGAAAAATGTATGTTTGCTTTCATAATGGAGCTGGAGTATAGGCTAGTGCATGAGGTAGGGAGCTCTTTACACAGAAAACGTTTTTAAGAAAACATGCTGATGTGTGCACAATCATAATAATTATGGCAATTTCTGAAAGAGGAGGGGAATGTCAAATGTAGCTGAAAAGTAACTGAAAGGACTACAGTGCTTCCCACTCTTCTAGAAAGCACTACCTCAGATGTAAGCTAGTAAAGAAGAATAAGAGAAAATTAGCAGAAACAGGAACATGAAGCGAGCTGAGCCAACAGCTTTTGTTTAGCACCTTGTTTTCAGTTCTAGCATGAAAAATGCTCTGACCTTCTCTGTGGACTATGTCAAATTTTTACCACCGGAGAATCTGACGGGTGTCAGATGTTTGTGTCATTAGGAACTCTTGCCAGTCATCAAACTCAATGTAACTTGGTTTAGCAAAATGCAATGTGAATTTGTTATGTGGAAGTGGTTGAGGATGCTGCAAATTTGTCATTGAAGCTATTGCAAGAAGTAAAGTTGTCTTCTTGTCCGAAAAGCAGATTTGTTACCTGGTATGCAACGGACCAATTCTCACACGCTCAGGAGAGATACTGCGTTTTATTCAGAGTTGTGCAATTCTGGGTACTTGGTGGATTTTCACATATCAAGCATACCCAATGCCAGTTTTCTTGTAATACTTATACACAAAAGTTACAAGAGTAAACACTTCCAGTTACAATGATTGGTTAGCAATTTACATATGATTATAATATCTACTGATTCGTTCCCAGATCAACCTGTGCCTGCCTAGGGTGAGGGTCTTTAACTGGGCAGGGGTCTTTTTGACCTGTGGGTGGATATTTTAGTATTGTAATGAAGTCAGATCACTTAAGGGCACCTAATTTTTCACTTTGCATGCCAAGTCCATGATTAAACGGGGACAATTTAACTAGGTCCATTATTTCAAGAAACAAGACACTCCCTATATCCATGTATCCATATTCTAGGGATATTTAGTCTATATATAGACTCTTATAAACTGTTTCTCTTTGATCTGGTTTTGGATAACCAGTCTTCATTATTTCTTTGTTAGCAGATGGGTTATTCATTAATATATGCATATAATGCAGATTCAAAAATAAAGTTATAGCTACAATTTGAAAATGCAAGTTCTCAGACTGAAAGTTGTCATAGCAAGGTATGTACTGCTCTGGACAGGTCGCTGGTGGACATCGGTAGACCAGTTCCTAAATATCAAATTAACAGAATAACACAATGTATTGTTATTGCACCTGCACAGATCATTAATGCTCTTGCTGCTATTTCTTCCCTGTATTTCATATCCCATCTTACATGGGGCTGTTATTTTGTGAATAGTTGTTTGTGGTGAAACTGCATGTAAGTAGCTCTCTGCATTGCAGAAATTGGAGGCAAATAGCAGTGTTTGAGTATTCCCTGAACTTGGCATTTCCAGATAGTGCTCTGATCTCTGTATACTTTTTTAGTGTCATGTCATGAAAAGTTTTGTAAGAAGATGCATCACCTCTGCCCATTCCTGTTGCATTCACTTGGTGCTACTTAGGGAAGGAGTGGACTCTGCAGTGTTAAGCTGCAGAATTTTCCTGGAAATTACTTGAAACTTGCCTGTGTATGAGAGCCTGTGATATTCTTACAGAGTTTTTTGGTTGCGAAAACTGTCTGTGAATGGGAAGGGGTTGAGGAGGGTGTAGATTTTTACTGTGGCAGATGTGTTGTATACAAAATCTTCCTGTTGAATATAAACATTTAATTTCTCTGGGTAAGGATCTTCAGAAGAATCTTGAATATCAAAATGTAGTAATAAGGATAGATAGAATTATTTATGAAAACTATTTTTGTCTATTTTTCATTTCAGTTTTACATTTTATTGTAAAACTTTTGAAAAGAAAAAGGTAGAACTGATAAGTCAAAAAAGCTGAACATTCTTTTCAATAAAAGTCTGCTGCTTCTCCATTTTATGCTTTTATTTCAGTGCAAATATAGATCAGGCATTTTGTCCTTCTAGCCCTTGGCTGAGACCTCTTATACTTATTAATTCAACAAATATTCCTTGTATTTGAAAGTAAGTGCTGAACAAAGTTCATCTTTATAGCATTCAAATTTCCATTTATGCTTTTTTGTTTTTGCAAGATTGAAGCTACAGGTCATTATGACACAGCATGCAAATACTGTACTATTCTTATTAAAGTTAAGGAGATACGAAATTTTGACATTTTCCAGAATAGCTGCGGTTATGCTGTCTGAAAGATCAAATCTGTATGGGAGCTGCAGTGCCATAAGATGAGTAGGAAGTAGTACAATCACGGATTTTTGTGTTGTGGGGTTTTAATGATTTACAGAAACTTTGACGTCTACTATGCTGGTTTGGGAGTGGATACCCATTTTTTTCAATCTCAAACAACGCCTTTGTAGATAATTGTGAAATTTGCTACATTAACTCAGCGTTAATGCTGAGGCATTATCTACCAGTGTAGATTTATTTTGGAAGGCAAGTTCTTGAGACAAAGCAAGTCTTCACAGTGTTCTTCGACTGTACTGATTAATGCAACCTCTGTAATGTCCCGTACTGTAGGAAGGTAGAGTGAGAGTTTATTGTTAGTCATTGTCTCTAAGCTCAACACACAAAAGAAACCAGCTAACTAATTTGCTATAGAAATAACTGGTATATTAACATTTGCTTTCAGCTGTGATTTGCTGTTTGTTATTTTGTTAGACTATGGGTTGTCTGTGTCAAGAAATTATTTATGACCATGTGTTTGTTTATGTGCATAGGACAGTCACCTCCCCTTCTTTCTTCCGCGCTACAGCATTTGTATTCAGAGCTCAGCACTGCAAGATTGGAAATTCAAAGTTAATTCCCTGCAGGTGTGGCTGTGCCCCTACCGAGGTTGTTGTTGTATGCCACATGAGCTTTGCCAGACTTTGCCATGTTGTTGTGCCTGCTGGTATACCCCAGAAGTGTAGCAAGCAATGGCAGCAGTAGGTGCCTCCGCATGCTGCTGCTGATCATACTCATAGCTGGACACTGCACAATATTGCCTTGTATTGCATCATTAAAGTTACTGAAACAGACTGGGCAGAGGTACCTTCAGTCTACAGTCTACCACCTGCACACCCAGGCAGTTTGCTTTCTTTAAAAATACAGATATTGAAAAAGTCTCAGTTATTCCTCACATAACTAGTAATAAAGGCAAGAGAGTCACTGGGAGTTGGGAAGGGAGCAGACCATGAGGTACTTCTAAAGGAGGATAAGTGAGAGGTAGCAGACGTATGGGAGGAAAGGGACCTCTGACATAAACTTTGTCTTAGCTTTGCTGCTGAGTTGCAGGCAGTTTAGGAAATACACTGCAAACCTTGCATATTAAAATGTGATAACTTCGGGTGCAGTGACTAAGACATGAATTCCTGTTCAGGGCACACATACTCTTTATGTGGAAGTGAAGCATTGCTTTGTACAAATAATAAGTCTGCAGAATGTTATGTAAAGGGCATTAGCTTTATAACAGCATTATTTCCATCAGCAGGTCTCAATGTACTTTGCAGAGGAGAGGTGGACCAGTTATTTTCTTCCCCAAACACCTAGTTTTTAGAAACAGAGCTGTGGTGTCACATCAGTAACTTGCAAAAGTTGCCATGACCAAGGAGCTACTCTGTGGATGTTGGACCCCAGAGCAGGGCTCTGTCCCCTTCTGCCTGTCCACACAGATCTACATTTAGAAACATGCACTATGTATGAGGGCTTCAGCAACTTCACATGAAAACAGACACTGGAGGGTTTTTCTGTTTACCCTTTTGCATGGCTAGAATCCCCTACTGATACAGGAGAAGAAGAATGAGAATTTGGGCATTAGTAGGAGTGAACAAATAGTATGTGGAGATATGCTTTGAGATTGTCAAACCAATGATTGTTTCTTCCTTTGACAGTTTTGTCAGTGGGGCCTTAGCCTGGATATTCACATCACAGTGTTTTACTGTGATTCGACATTTGAAGTTGGAACTGCTTACAGTTAAAATATCCTCATCCTCATGTTCATTGTTCATTGTGTCTGGAAAACTCAGGCACATCCCCAAAGGCCTCTCTGCGCTCCCAGGTACACATGGGAATCCTTCAGGTAGAAGGAAGGCGGATAGCTGTGCATGCCTAAGTACTCCTTTTGTGAACATGCTGCTGAGCACAGGGAGAGATGTGTGCCTGGGATATGGGGCACAGAGCAGTGAGGTGGATGAATTGAAAGCTCTTAAGATAAAGGTTGCCATGGAAACCATTGCCTTTCCTCTATGTGTGCAGAGGTATGTTGGACGCTTATCTCTTGTGAAGTCAAGCTCATATCTCAAATCTGTGATGCAGAAGTGCCCTAAAGGTCCCTGGGGGAGCGTGTGTAGGACATCAGCACTGCCCAGATAGGGCTGCTTCCATCTCTGCAGCTGATGAGCTGCTGGCCTGTAGTCTGGCAGTCTAATCAATGTCTGCCTAAGCTCTTGTGGTTTGTTTGAGCGAGGAAGCAAGTGTCAGGCTTACTCTGAGAGACATGTTCTGTTCTCAACCCTGGGCCTGAGTTTCCTGTAGTGCCGTGATTTATCTATCTGTAAAACAGAAAACAAAAAGATCAGGCCAACATTTGTGATCCAAACAGATAAAGAACTTTTTATGGAAGGTTTCTTAAGTTATTCAAAGAATGGGCACAAAATCTGAAGTTGCTATGTGTGCTGAAGATCAGGTACCTCTTTCTGTGTCCCTGCAGTCAAGGAGGATTTGCATGGGAGGATTCCTCCTCGTAACCTAGGAGCTATCTTATTTGCCAAAGAAATCTTAAAATCCCTACCAGTGGGTATGCAGATGAAATAATTCATTTTTTGTCTTGCAACTCTGGGACACAGGACATATGGTGGGCTGTTTGTAAGAAAGCACTGGAAGCTGAGGTAAGGAGCCTCTGGGTGGATTGTCAGTCATAAACATCCCTCCTGGAGATGTCTGGGCCTTATGACAAGTCAAGTCAGTGTGGCAAAGAGTTGGGCAGAGCAGACCTGTGCCCTACTTCAGAGGGCAAGGAAGATTCAGGGACTTGAGTTCACATTGTGTGTCTCACAGAACACGTACACTAAGTGTAAGTCATTAATGTCACACCTATAGCTCTTTCATCACATTTCTAGCTCCTATTTTGTTAATTTTGTAGGTGCTGGAAGGTTATATGTATTTATAAACTAATGTTTGTTGGGTTCAGGCATGTAAATGTACCTGAAAAGTCTCTCAATTCTTCTGGGGTTCGTTTGTTCTACCTATACAATACTATATGCTATCTTCGTATTTTGCTTTCCTGAATTTGTTTTTGAATCTCTTTAAATGATTGATCATGGTTTCTTGTTGAGGTTTAAGTCTTGTTCTTTCCCCTCCTTCTGCTAAAGAAAATACTAAAGTGATCAAAAAAATATTTCTGTTTACAAAGCTGGAACAGCACTTGCACCTTTCTAATGTGTGGTATGCCGCCTTTGTTTTAACCTGATGCAGGTTAAAAAAAATCAGAGTGAAAACATGATTAAGTGTTGTGATCATACTTTACTTTCTACGTGTACGGGATCTACAAATCTTTACAACTTGTACAGACAGTCACTCCTTTTGGAATGTATTTCTTGTATCACTGTGTTTATGAAATGGAGATCTCGTGCCTTTTTTTAATCACACTAGAGTCAGACAGCTTCTTAGCAGGATAAGGAAAGGATGTTTCTAATTC
Organism: Mesitornis unicolor; assembly: GCF_000695765.1. Classification (NCBI taxonomy): domain Eukaryota; kingdom Metazoa; phylum Chordata; class Aves; order Mesitornithiformes; family Mesitornithidae; genus Mesitornis; species Mesitornis unicolor. The sequence goes on along the minus strand of NW_010190615.1, from coordinate 54 downwards.
CTGTTTGCTTCATCCTAATGCTGCTTTCAAATGTTGCTAATATAATATAATAAT
>NW_010190614.1:658-1099 GCF_000695765.1 Mesitornis unicolor | reverse complement strand
AGAGCTCCCTGTTCAGCCAGGCCGGTCTTCTGCCCCGATGGCTTGATTTCCGACTCACGTGGACGGCCTGTTCCGGTGCCTTTAAGAGTTCCTTCTTCTTGGAAGTGTCCAACCTTTCTGGAGTCCTTTTCCTTTCAGAACTGGTCCTTGTACGCAGAGATCCTCTTGAATTACTGTCGACATCCTGCCTGGAGCCTGCTGAAAAGAACACTGCTAAAGGACAGAATTAGGAAAAAAATGCTAGGGGGTTTACTTTTAAGGAAATTAAATAACTTAACATGGGCTTTTCATGCCCCTGTCGAAGGGAGGAGCTTGACCCATAGCTCATTTTTCTTTCAGTTACACGGCACTACAAACAGTTGTGCAAATTATTAAAAAGTCCTCAGCTGCCTTTTTTGTATGCCTTGCAAACACAGCAGGTGTTGGTATGGTTGGAGTCCT
>NW_010190614.1:0-340 GCF_000695765.1 Mesitornis unicolor | reverse complement strand
GATTCATTCCACCATGTTTCCGTGATAGCTACTACATCGTAGTTATTCCGATGCACAATAGCTTCTAGTTCCTCCTGCTTATTGCCCATACTACGTGCATTGGTGTAGACACACTTCAGTCGGGACAAAGGCCCTGCCTCCTTTTCACAGAGAGAGGCCCTAATTTCTGCCAGGCCGTTTTCAGGGACTTCCATGGTCACTAACCCATCAGTAACCCTTGCATCATGGTTACTATATGAAACTCTATCCCCTACCTCCACTGGGACGGTATTCCGAAGAGTTTCACTAACGCACCATCCCACGCATGTTAGCGCTCCACCCCCAGGCTCATCGCTAGTGA
>NW_010190613.1:0-702 GCF_000695765.1 Mesitornis unicolor | reverse complement strand
GCATGGCAAGACCAGAATCCCAGTGGAGAGGGAAAAAAAAACAAAGGGAAAGAAAAGTCTTAACTGAAACTGTACAGCTATCAGCTCGGTAAGGCACTGCTGACCTCGCTCATTACAGACCTCATCTACTGTCCAGCCAGTTCAAGAAACACTGAACAGAAAAGAGTATATTTAAACCAAAGCAAATCAATAGCTGATGGTGATGAGACTCGTAAGTCATTTCCAAAGCTGGATAACAATATGCAAAAAGGTCATCTAATGCCACAGTAGCAGATGCAGTTGTCTTAGGGATTAAGACTACTTGTTGCAATTTTTGTTTTATACCTTAACATGTTAAAATATCTCAGAGACCAAACAAGCATTCAGCTGCAACTGAAACTTTGAGGAAAATTCAGTGATGGTCACAGAGGTATTTATAGGAGCAGGGAAAATTATTTCTCATAAATAAAAAGGTATTTGCTGCAGGTATTTAAGATTTTATTTTACCTTAATATGTGGAACATTGACTGTTTTAGAAAGAATATAAAAAAATCAACCTCAAACCTACATTTTTAACACCACCTATGTTGACTGAATAATGAGAGAAATTTCTGGTACATCACCATTTCTAAGGATTAAGTCACAGATCTCGTAGTACAATTTAAAGAAACAGATCTCTCAGGAACGTCAGTGCATCTGGGAGGCACAGGGAAATCTGTTGAT
>NW_010190612.1:0-6307 GCF_000695765.1 Mesitornis unicolor | reverse complement strand
TCTTAAAGGGCCATGTCCATATCCCTTCCCCCCTCACCAAAGACACAGCTAAAAACCCCCTCACAGAAAACCCAATACAGAGAGATACTTATTTATTACATAAGGTATAATATGAAATATTTTAATTTTCTTAATTAGGAGATTAACAATGTTTGTATTATGAGTGCAGTCATGATCATTCAAAATCTTGAAAGCAGCTGTGAGCACAGTTTAAACTTCTAAACCTCTAGAGTTTTCTATTTTCATTGCAGCAATTACTTACAGAATGATATTCACTTAACTTTTTTCTTCAAGATCTCTCCATATATCTCTTGTCGCACTCTTGTTACATTCATTTGCTATATTTTTTTTAACGTTCAGAAAAGCAAAAGACACTACTGATTAGAACTGAGAAAACCTCCTGAGGAACATATCTGAGAAACACAACTCTCCACTACTTGCTTGGTGCTTTGTTTTGTTCACTGACTGTCCCAGGCAGTGATGACTTAAGACACATTTGAAAGCAGTAGAATTTTTTACATTCTTCTTCCTTCATGCTCATTATTATTCTACAGCCGCCATGCAAGTTGTTCCATCTCTGCAGGAGACAATTCTCTGCAACAGAGCAAGCACAAGGCTTCTCTGGAGTTTAACACAAAAAAAAAAGAAAAAGAAAAAGATAAAGAAAGAAAAAGAAATATAAGAAAAAGAAAAGGACGGAAAAGGAAAAGGAAAAGGAAAAGGAAAAGGAAAAGGAAAAGGAAAAGGAAAAGGAAAAGGAAAAGGAAAAGGAAAAGGAAAAGGAAAATGAATTTGGTCATTATACCCTATCTGATGGGCTTCCTTAGGCAACTGTCTATTTTGCCTATGGCTAGAGCTGCTCATTTGCCTTCCACTTTTGATGAGCTTAAATCAATGCAGTAGAATTTAACTTTCTGAAGTTTTTTCATTACTGTGATTTATGACACTGAAAAACTGAATTTGAAGGATAGTAACAATAGTTTGCAAACTGGGCTTCTATAATATTTGTATGTATTCTTATGGTATTTTTTCTTAAAATAATGAAATATGTCTCCAGCAATATAAAAGCTTGTCCTTTATTTTTAAATCATGGGCATTGCTGTGGCAGTTAAACAAAGAATAAAGTTTTACAAAATAAAAGCTTAATTTTATTTGCTATTTAAAGAAAATAGTTAAAAAAAAATCCAGTACTTGAAAACTTCTTTTCATGCATTAAGCTAATTTACTATGACATTAATTTTTAGAGTTTTACAGTAATACCCGTAGTAGACTCATTCTATTGTCTTTCTGACTGAGGCTAAAAATTTGAATAAAATGATGATGATTCATCATCATAGACTTCATGTATAGCTCAGGCTACTCCTTTAATTCTCCCTATTTGATTATGGGATAAGGATAAATCTAATTTTAAAAGAAGAAGAATGACTTAACATTTCTGGAAGGTTCATTAAGCTTTTCTGGTGTAAACTAAAATTGAAGCGTGTGTTGCTTATAAGGGTATGCACAAGTGGAAATTTCTAGTTGATTAAGACTAATGACCTTCCTCCATACTTCTATTCATTAAAAAAAACCTTCTTGTTTTTTCTTTTCGTTTTTACATTTTTTCCCTGGAATGATAGCAGTTGGCATTTGTTGACAGTGTTGAGGTTTTTTTTAAAGGAAAACAACTAATAGCTTTCTAAATCTGATGATGGCCTTACTAATTTTTTGCCATTTATTATAGTTGTCTCTCCAGCTCTATGAAACTGTACTTTAGTAATTATTAGAGTAATCAGAGATTTTTAGAATTCTGTATGAGTTTCCTTTTAAGAGATAGTTTCTGGACTAAATTCTACATTAAAGGTGCAACACTGTTGGGGAAAATTTCATTTGCTGAGATTTAATTTAATTTTAAAATTTAAACTGGACTTACTTAAAGAGAAGTACAAGTAGGAATGATGTAGCTCAAGCCCAGTCTGTTACAGCTAATACCATACCTAATGTATGTAAATTGCTTAAGCAAAGACAATGAACTGGCAAATTTTGATCTAGGAAAAGGATGGATGTTCTTTCTGGCCATGTTGTCCATAGAAGTTTTATCATCATACTCCTAAAAACAATAGAAGAAAAGGGAAGATACTGAACATGTGCTTGCCCCACATCTCCAAAAGATTTCAGAAACACCTCCATTCAACACTCTGAGAAATGAAATTTGAGATCCTGTAAATTGAAACAAAGCAGGAAAGGTTAAATGTGGTGCACCACTTCTTCACTCAGTGTCCTTATGTCTCTCTTTAAGGGTCAGAGAGAGAGAGAGACGGATTTTCTCTCTATTGTCCCCTACCCTCCCAGGGGGAGGATTACAAAAAGGGAATAGAGAAAAAAAAATGCTTCACACAAGGTTGGAAGTTAAGACTGCAACAAGTTTAATGAAAAAAAAACAACAGGGGAAAGGAAAAGGGAATTAATAAGGGACAAAGGATATTTAACGGTATATAAAACCTGATCCCAGTAGTCCCAAGTGGAAGTGTCCAAGCAGTGCCTCGTGGCCGCTGCAACTGCTCTGACTCATCACCAGGGACCGCAGTGGTGCCGGGAGCGGATGGTGATGGATGCTGCCGAGCACGTGGAGGTAAGCTCAGTCGTCCCAAGATGCGACAGGAAGCAGCCCAGGAAGCCAGGAAAATTTATCTCAGTCCCTGAGAAAGGAGAATCCTTCTCTTACAATTTCTTTACTCCTCTACAACAGCAAAGAAATTCAGCCACATCTGTGGCTATCCTTATGAAGTCCCTGCAACTTGCATGTCGGTGCACTTTTAAGTTATTTTTATCTACCTCAAAACAAAGTTTAGAAACTATGAAACCTAACTAAGAGAAACACCACAAAAAAGCACACGCAATTACCTTTGAGGCTGGAGTTGTTAAAAGCTTGTGAGTACACACAGTTTTGATGATACTGAATATCTGACTTCTATAAATGGTAATATTTTGCCAATTTTAAAATTGAATATTTATTTTTTTTTTGCTGCCAGCATGATAAAACTAAACCAGGGACAAGAAGCCCACATTTTATTGGAAAATGAGCACATTTTTAAAAATAGACTGTTATTTTCAAATAAACTTATTGAAATAAAATTGTCAACTAATTGTTTTATTTCCCTGCTAAGAAGTAACGGGGTTTGCATTGCAAATGAAATGGAAAAGGAAAAATATAAAATCATATATTTCAATGTACATAATACTGAGAAAGATCACCATTTAATTCTTTAAAGCCTTTTGTTATTATAGCAGTTTTACAGTTGCTTACCTTTACAAACTGTTTAATTACACAAGCTACAATTTTCAGTATCTGATGTCCACCTGGAGCTCAAATGGTGGTGGAAAATTTTAATTGACGTTTTAATTGACATTTTCAAACTACGATAAAAGTTCTTTTACAAACGAAAAAAGCTGGGGAAGGTATGGGTATCATTAGAGTTGGGTTGGTGAAATACATCACAGGGGCAAAGCCAAGACAATGATTTGTCCATATCCCAGTATTCCTACATACCACATAGGGCTGGGTAGTCTGTTGAAGGTCTGAGGCAGTGGTCAAAGGCACTCTGCATTACATAGAAGTTGACTACATGTGGTGGGCTTGACTGGCCACCAGGTGCCCACTGTGCAGGTCTGTCACCACCATCATCCCATCCCCATCAGCCCAGAGGGAGAAAATAAGGCAAAAAAACCTCATGGTAATTTTCCTTGTTGAACTTAATGAGATTCCTGTTGACCCATTTTCCTAGTTCTATCTTGGTGCCTTTGAATGGCAGCACAAAATCTGGTGTATCAACTTCTCATCTCAGTTTTATATTATCTGTAAACTTTCAGAGGGTGCTCTCCACAAAGCTCGTGGGTTGTTTGGGACCTGTTTTGTTGACAGTCCATGAGATCTGAGGTGTTTCAAGTCCCCCATGAGGATGAAGACCTGTTGCTATGAGAGTTCTTCCAGTTATTCAATAAGGGTTTCATCTTCTTCTTCCTGATGAGGCAGTCTAAACAGATCCATACCACAAAGCCAACGATATTGGTCTTCCTGACACTGGACATCACTGCTCTCTTGCATAAAGGGCAGCTCCCCCTCTTTGCCATGTTGCCAGTTCTTCCTATAGAGCCCATATGCATCCATCACAGCATAGCTGTCATGGAAGCTATTGTGCCACGTCATGTTGATCCACTGTTTCAATATTATTTATGTTCCTCCAGTGGGTACAGCTTTTGGACTAGGTAAGGAATATTCTGTGTTCTCTTTGCAGGTTGGTCATTTCTGTCATGCTAACTTTCTTCCTTGTACTATTATAGAAGTACTATTGATTAACTATTATTATATTGTAAATTTTCTAATCAGAACTCTAAATCACTGTTTGTAATATTAGTAATTAGTAATAACTGTGAAGGTTTTTTCATGTCAGTAATTTTATCTTTAAATGTGTTTTAAATTACTATAGATATTAATTGATAGAGAATAATAAAATATATAAAGAAAGATATAAGCCACTGCTTATATCACTGTATTTTATTTTCCAGTCTTCATAATTTGTTCCTCTGGTAAACTACCCAAGCATTGTTACTGGTAACGAATACTCAGCATTTGTTTTATTGAAATTAAAATTCTCCTTTCACTTGTTCCTTTGCCAAAATGTTTGCTAGGAAGGAACTGCTTTTATCTTTCAATTCCCACTGCAATACTAATCTTCTAATTACTGAACAAAGTCAAGGGAAACTGTAGATTGGATGTACTCAGCAACATCAACCATAATCTTCTCCAATCTCTCTTGTCAATTAGCTAAAGGCAAAGAGTTGACAGTAGATGTTAAGAGCTGGATATGTTTCTGTCAATACGTACCTAATGAGTGATTCCTAGAAGGCTGCATTTACTTGTCTTTTCCAGGAAAGCCATTAATATATGGATCAGTAATGGAAAAATACAGATAATGAACACAAGTCCAAAATGTGTGTTCTGTCATCTCACAGATACAAATCATTAGGTGATACTGAAAAAAAGTTGTGATTTAATTTGAATAACTTACCATATTAATCACTGGGGGGGGGGGGGCAGGAGGGAAAGTAAGAATTAAAAAAAATAAAAATCTTTAATGTATAAGTGCTGGTAGAAGCCTTTATTTTCTCTTAAATTATTTTTTCTAGAAGATTACATATTGGGAAGACAGTAATTTTTGGTGACCTACTAATCCCCCAGATTCTTTTGTACAACAAGACATCCTTCTCTCTAAGTTGGAGAGGTATGAATTTGATGGGTGGACTATTCATTGGATAAGGATTTGGCTGGATGGTCGCATCCAGAGAGTAGTGGTCAAAGGCGCGATGTCCAGATGGAAGATGGTGACAAGTGGTGTCCCTCAAGGGTCTGTACTGGGACTAGTGCTGTTTAATATCTTCATTAATGATGGCGGGGTTGAGTGCACCGACAGCAATTTTGCTGATGATACCAAGCTGAGTAGTGAAGTTAATGTGCCAGAGGGAAGGGATGCCATGCAGAGGGACCTGGACAAGCTGTAGAAATAGGCCCAGGTGAACCTCATGAGGTTCCGTGAGGTCAAGTGCAGGGTCCTGCACCTGGGTTGGGACAATCCTCATTACCAATAGAAGCTAGGAGATGATGTGCTGGAAAGTAGCCCTGAGGAAAGGGACTTGGGAGTACTAGTAGATGAGAAACTGGACATGAGCCACCAATGTGCATCTGCAGTCTAGAAGGCAAACTGCATCCTGGGCTGCATCACAAGAAGTGTAGCCAGCAGATCAAGGGAGGTGATTCTGCCCCTCTACTCCGCTCTGGTGAAACCTCACCTGGAATATTTTGTCCAGCTTTGGAGGCCCCAACACAAAAAGGACATTGAAGTACTGGACCAGGTCCAGAGGAGGGCTACGAAGATGATCAAAGAGCTCGAGCACCTCTCCTATGAATATAGGCTGAGAAAGTTGGGGTTTTTCAGCCTGGAGAGGAGAACGCTCTGTGGGGACCTTATAGCGACCTTCCAATACCTAAAAGGTGCCTATAAGAAATCTGAGGAAGAGCTGTTCACTAGGGCAAGTAGCAATAGGATGAGGGGTAATAGTTTTAAACTAGAAAAGGGTAGATTTAGGTTGGATATTAGGAAAAAGTTCTATAATACGTGGGTGGTAGATCACTGGAACAGGTTGTGCAGAGAGGTGGTGGAGGTCCCATCCCTGGAGCTATTCAAGGTCAGGCTTGATGGTGCTCTGAGCAACCTGATCTAGTAACATTGTCCCTGCATGCTGCAGGGTGGTTGGACTAGATGATCTTTAA